>NC_058403.1:176629014-176905911 GCF_002201575.2 Neomonachus schauinslandi | reverse complement strand
AACAAACAGGGGATGATATCTCCCCTCCTTCCCCTGCTCTTCCTCCAGCCTGCACTTACGCCCCCCCCCCCCCCCCCCCCCCCCCCCCCCCCGCCCAGAGCAGGTGGGGCAGACAGCAAAGCCTTAGATCAGCTGGGATACTGGATTTGAATCAGTGACCTAGAAGGGAAAGATTCCATGTTGCTTCAGCCATCCTGAGAGTCCTAACAGCTGGAGAAAGTATTGTATACTCTGAGAGCATTCCATAATAGCTGATATTTAGATAGGGATGGATTATCTCAAAATGTTCCACAGTCTTTGCAAATGAGTTTATGAGACAATATCTAGAGAGACATGATGAAAAGTTGGAGCAGAGACAACCCCATGTCTACAGAACTGGAACATTATGTTTGAGTTGAAATCCAAAAGGACAGGAAATGAAAAAGTCCAAGATATCTACTGACACGGTCCTACCTGCACAAGGAAGTATGGCCATGGGCAGTGTCATCCACGGGTGTGGGGGTGGGGAGAGAAGAGGCCAGGAAACAGCATCCCTCCACCACCTGGACCACTGTAATTTCTTTATCATCCTATACCAACCGGGACCTCCACCTTCTACATCTACTCAAGCCGGGTTTCCCAAATCTTTACTGACATGACTTTCTGTTCTTCACACTACACACAGGATGGTTATCACTGCTATGACACTTAATACTTAAGTTCTTCACTTCAGCTTTACTTTAAAATGTATCAAATAAGGTAAAGCCCTCACATGGGTATGTTGGGAGTTGGGAGTTTTTTTTTAATGCTGGCAATCAATTAGAGTGTGTTTTCCTAGAAGAAAAGGTGACAGTATTGTCTGTCCTTCTTTCTTCCTTCCTTTCTTTTTTTAAGAACTGGGGTGAAGGAGAACAGAGCTGGGTCACTCTTGTGCCATGCCATGATTTGCCAGCATTCGTGCCCTCGGGTTCAAACATAATCCCATGCCCCAAGTACGGACACAGGACACGGACACAGAAATACCGGAAGGCCCTAAACAGAAGGAGGTATTCTGCTACAAGTCCCACCCCCAAAGGAAACCTAGGGGCAGAAAGGGGTCAGAAAACCCTACATTTACTTGCAGTTATGAGTAGTTTTTATTATTTAAGTATCCACATAGAGGATACTTGCCGTCAAAGAAGGTAAAGGTTAGGAATTTTCAAGAGACAAAAAGAAAAAGGCTATCTATGATCCTCTTGCAAAATCAGCTGAAATAAGTTTAATGGCTATAACCAGTCAGGAAGTCTGTTTGAAGTCTCATATAAGGGGAGACAAAAACCCCGGCCATGATACTCCTACTCCATCCACCTATTAACACAGGGCCCTATAACCACCTTGTTGAGGCACTGGCTGGCTGCTCCCTGCTGGAGCCAGTGCCAGACGCTGAATCACCACCGAGTCTCCGGCACCTGAGTTGTCTTTGGAGGGAGTCCATCCAAGCGCTGCTCAAGCCTGAGCCTGTCTAGCTTGAACGAGTCAGCAAGACCACAGCCTGGGGCGCCATGACCGTAGGCAACACTAGCATTGCAATGAAGTAAAAGAGAAGTCAAGTTTATTAGCAAATGTCTAAAATGTTAAGTCAGGTGCTGCTTCAAACCCGTTTCTCCTCATTAAGGAAGGACCAGATTGTGCCCCCAAAGAAATAAATACATGGGCCCATTTCTTCTCCAAGTTCCCAAAGTAGAAAATATGGGGGGGGGAGGGAGTGTCAACTGCAAGGATAAATGAATCAAAAGGATCTATTAACTTGCTGTATTAACCTGTTGCTTTCTGCAATTGTCTTTTATGGGGATGCAGCCCAGCAACTCTCATGAATAATCCAGATTCGTATCTTTTTGAACCTTTGTGATGAGACCTGCTAATTTTGAAGCCTGCAGAAGAAGAATCCGGCTAGAGTCATGTTCAAAATAATAGAGAGGTTTCTATGATTTTACCACTAACACTGAACCTAGTTTCTGCTCAAACAAATATGGTGCTGTATTCCTTTGCTCCTTCTAAGTCACACATACTTGGGATGACTTATGAATGCTTTGCTTCGCAAAATACTTTCCTTCCCTTGCCTGAACATTGGAAAAAGAAGCAAAAGTGAAAGCCAATTTAGATGCAATATTCTAGCCGAGATGAAAGACAAAAAAAAAAGAAAAGAAAAGAAAAGAAAAAAAAGAAATCGAAGTGGAAAGAGAGGAAAGACCCAAACCAGACTAATAATCTAAAATTTGGACTACTCACTCTTGGCCAAACTTAACTAGGACAAAAATTATAATCATCATCATCATCATCTCCAATAATTTACATTTCTCAGGGCAGTTACTACAAATAGTGAAGATTACACTAGTATAACAATTTAAGAAATAAGTACCATCTAGACACAGCGGGGAGTGTAGTAACTCCCTGCATTTAGGGTACTAAAATAAAAACAATGTATTGAATTGCTTACCATGGGCCAGGCACTATGCCAATTAGTTGCTTTAGACTTACTATCTTCCTTCTTGTTCCCAGCATCTCGAAAGGAAGCAGGGCAAGGTTTTATGATTACCGATTTCAAGTGGAAAAATCACGAGATGGTGAGGTTCAGTGACTTGCCCAAGGTCACAAGTCTAGTAAACGGCTAGGATAGAAAAACAAAAACGAACAAACACTGTCTCACGCCAACTTGACACTCACATTCTACCAAGGTCACTGGTTAGACCAAATATGGCTGCAGGTAATTCTGGCAAAGGGATATGCAGTCCTACAGAGCCAAACATGCATGAATGAACGCAGGTCCTTCTGTTTTCAGGATGAAGGGAAAGGCCTCTTCCCAGTATCACATCTTTTAATGTAACTTTACCTGCCTCTTTTCCCCACACAAAAGACTTGCTTTCTTCAACCAGATCCTTCCATTCCCAGGACTTCTGGAGCCATGGCTACATCTGCAAATTTGCCCTCCCCTTCGCTGCCCACACTTATAAGGCATCTGCGTGTCTTCTCCATTTAAATTCTACTTTTTCCAGACAAATACTGCATGATCTCACTTACATATATATGCAATCTAAGAAGGTCAAACTCCTAGAAGGAGAGTAGAATGGTGGCTGCCAGAGATTAGAGGGTGGGAAATGGGGAGATGTTGGTCAAAGGGTACAAAGATTTAGTTAGTTATGCAGGATGAGTATGTACCAGAATTCTTATGCACAGCATGGTGCCTGTAAATAATACCGTATTGTGTGCTTGAAATTTGCTAAGAGGATATTTCTTTTTCTTTTTTTTAAAGATGTATTTGTTTATTTGAGAGCGAGAGAGAGAGCAGGGGGAGAGGGAGAAGCAGACTCTGCGTGGAACCCGACATGGGCTCCATCTCCCAACCCTGAGATCATGACCTGAGCCCAAATCAAGAGTCAGGTACTCAACCAACTGAGCCACCCAGGCACCCCACTAAGAGGATACTTCTTTTTTTTTTTTAAATTATCATATAATGTATTATTTGTTTCTAAGAGGATACTTCTTAAGTTAAAACTCATTATACACACAAAAGGGTAACAATGTAGAGTTGACAGGTAAGTTAGTTCCAGTGCGGTGATCTTTTCACAATGTATATATATGTATAAAAACATCAAGTTGTATACTTTAATTCATATACAATTTATTTATGTCAAAGATATCTCCACAGAGTTGTTAAAAAATTAAAAAATTAAATTAAAAAATTAATAAATTCTACCTTTTCCTAAAAACTCTGCTTATAATCTATTCTTTCCAGCAGCAGTGTTCCAGGATGTCCTCCGACCTAAGGGACTGATGTTAGCTGTGAATCCCTGTAGTGCCCTGAGCTTCTACGGCTGTGATAGCAAGCCCCAAGCAGGCAGACTGGAAGGAATGAATGCACCTAGCTACACCTGTTCTCCCTCACACTGGGCTTCACCTCTTCACCTATCCGAGTTCATCCAGCTTCTCTTAGGATACTGATGCTGTTGCCATCATCCATTGATGCTCATTCCTTCCTCAAGCCCTGGTAGGGACAAGCGCCCCGTTCTCTGGTTCAGCTGGGCCAAGGCTGGAATTTTTCAAAAAGAGCATTTCATAATGCCAACGACAGAGAGGCTGAACTGAAAGAGCACAGATTTCTTCTCATAAATGAATGCAAGTCCAGCATAGCTCAGGCGCTGGAGAGCTGTGTCTTTGCTCTGCCTTCATCTAAGTTAGACCCACCTCTCCCACCTACCTGGCATGGCTTTCAGATCCAGCCTGATTGCTGGCCCATGTTTTTTTTTAACCCACTGTGGATTCTCACACTCTGCTATAAGCACTTGCTTTTTGTTGGGAGGGGAGTATTAAATCACTGTAATCTTTTATTTATTTATTTATTTATTTTTAAAGATTTTTATTTATTTATTTAACAGAGAGAAACACAGCGAGAGAGGGAACACAAGCAGGGGGAGCGGGAGAGGGAGAAGCAGGCTTCCAGCTGAGCAGGGAGCCCGATGAGGGGCTCGATCCCAGGACCCTGGGATCATGACCTGAGCCGAAGGCAGACGCTTAACGACTGAGCCACCCAGGTGCCCCCACTGTAATCTTTTAAAAAAAGATTTTATTTTTATTTATTTGAGAGAGAGAGAGGTGGAGGGAGAGCAGGAGGGAGAGGGAGAGAGAATCTGAGGCAGACCCCATGCTGAGCACGGAGCCTGACGCAGGGCTTGATCCCACGACCTCAAGATCATGACCTGAGCGGAAACCAAGAGTCGGATGCTCAACTGACTAAATCACACAGTAGCCCCACTATAATCTTTTATTAAAAAACATTTTATCGGGGCGCCTGGGGGGCTCAGTTGGTTGGGCAGCTGCCTCCGGCTCTGGTCATGATCCTGGAGTCCCTGGATCAAGTCCCAGGTCGGGCTCCCTGTTCAGCGGGGAGTCTGCTTCTCCCTCTGACCCTCCTCCCTCTCATGTGCTCTCTCTCTCATTCTCTCTCTCTAATAAATAAAATAAAATCTTTAAAAAAAAAAACCCATTTTCTCTGGATGCTTTTTTCCTCTTAGTTTTATTGAGATACACTTAACATATAATACTATAATTTTTGGTGTACACCATGGTGATAGATTAGACATATATAGGTATGTTTTGATATCTATGTGCTATAAAGATATACAGATAGATAGATATCTCAAAATGACTACCATAGTAAGTTTAATTAACATCTATCACCTTACATAGTTACAATCTTTTTCCTTATAACAAGAACTTTTAAGATCTACTCTCTTAGCAACTTTCAAATATATGATACAATATGGTTAACTTCAGTCACCATGCTGCATATTACAGCTGAAGAACTTACTTATCTTAAAACCTTAAGTTTGTAGCTTTGGACAACCTTTATTCCCCTGCCCACCTCTCACCCCCACTCCCCACCTCTGGCAATCACCAATCTGTTCTGTTTCTATGGGTTTACTTACATTAGATTCCACATATGAGTGACATTATGCAGTATTTGTCTTTCTCTGTTTGACTTATTTCACTCAGCACAGTGCCCCTAAGGTCCATCCCTGTTGTTGCAAATGGCAGGATTTCCTTCTTTTTTATGGGTGAATAATAGTCCGTACATACCACATTTTCTTTATCTAGTCATCCATCAATGGACACTTAGGTTACTTCCTTGTCTTGGCTATTATAAATAATGCTGCTATGAATGTGGCAGTGAAGGTATCTTTTTGAGGTAGTGATTTCATTTCATCTGGATATATATCCAGAAGTGGAATTCATGGGTCATATAATAGTGCTATCTTTATTTTTTTTATTTTTTATTTTTTTAAAGATTTTATTTATTTGACCGAGAGAGATACAGCGAGAGAGGGAACACAAGCAGGGAGAGTGGGAGAGGGAGAAGCAGGCCTCCTGCCAAGCAGGGAGCCCGATGCGGGGCTTGACCCCAGGACCCTGAGATCATGACCTGAGCCGAAGGCAGACGCCCAACGACTGAGCCACCCAGGCGCCCCAATAGTGCTATTTTTAATTTTTTATGGAACCTCCATACTGTTTTCCACAGTGGCTGCACCAATTTAACATTCCTACCAACAGTGCACGATGGTTCCCTTTTATCCACATCCTCGCCAACAATTGCTATTTCTTGTCTTTTTGACAATAGCAATCCTAACAGCTGTAAGGCACTATCTTCCTATGTTGTGATTTGCATTTCCAAATAACTGTATTCTTAAACATGCTTTGGTTCCTGGTTAATGGGCATGGGGAAGATAATGACGGAAGTTGTAATTTTTTGACTATTTATTACCAGACAGGTACTGAAGAGTACAGACACATTATCTCATTTAATTTTCATAATTCTTTGAGGGATTATTACACCCAGTTAAGTGACGCCTGGGTGGCTCAGTCAGTTGGGCATCTGACTCTTGACTTCGGCTCAGGTCATGATCTCAGGGTTGTGGGATCAAGCCCCGCTTCGGGTTCTGTGCTCAGTGGGGAGTCTGCTTGAGGATTCTCTCTCCCTCTCCCTGCCCCCGTTCATGTACTCTTTCTCTAAAAAAAAATAAATCTTAAAAAAAAAAATCAATTATTACACCCAGTTAACACATACAGAAACACAGAAACAGAGAGGTTAATTATAAGCATTATGTGAAGTGTACATGGAAAGTCCTTAGCACAGTACCTGTACATGATAATTACTTATTAAATATAACATATTACTACATTAGCACATACCTACGAAAATGTGTTTTGTCGAAAGCAAACATTCCTATTTCCCAGTAATCTCAAACAGGTCACCGCCCTCTTTATAGAGACAACGAGAAAACCACAGCACCCTCTCTCTGTTGAACCAAAAGGAATCTAAGGCAGACACAGTTCGTTGCACAAAAAGCAGGCTGAGGGCAAGAGGGAATCTGTGATTTGCCCATGGTCACACAGATGACTTGCAGCCAAGAGTCCCGGCTCCTTCTGCTGGCAAAAGCACCTGAACAAGCCTGGCTCTTTCTGACCCTCACCAAGCCCTCAGCAGACCTTGCCCTGACTCTTAGAACAATGAGGCAGGAATGGCTGCCTTGAGGCCGAACAGTGAGCTAGCAGGAGATGATGATGGTCATGCCGCTGCTGCTGGTGAACAAGAAGCTGATCGCTGACACTGAATGCCAACTGTGGGTCTGGCTTGCTTCTGAAGTGCTTTACATAAACAGAACGTTTACATAATATGCCAAAGGTCATACAGTTTGGATTAGAATCCCTTCACTTGTACTTCGGGAATGACACAACCCAAAATGGCCACTAATCCACAGATCCGTGGATTTGGAATTCTTCCATTCACAGAGATCTAGAACTACGTGCTAAACAGAACAGATCTTTAAGGGAAAAAAAAAATTAGAAATGTTTAGAAGAATTGAATCCACAAAGGTAATCCTATAGGAAGCTTTCTGAAGATTTTATCTTTTATATAAATATAAATATATATGCATATACTACAGATAGAGAATATGGCAAAAGAAAAATAGATTTGATGGCTCTGGTCAAGGAATTAAAAACATTTTCTGAAAAAGGAGATTAAAAACAAAACTTTGTTCATCAGATGGGCAGCTGTGTTCAGTGAGCTGTGCTCATAGTGTGACAATGATTTTTGGGACTTCCAGTAACCACAGTTTAGCATAAGGTGGAACTTGAGTCTTCACGCATGAAGAAATAGGGATTCTCTGGGAATTTGGGGGAATTACTGACCTTGAGAGAATCACAGCAATTCCAAAGAAAAAGAAGTTAGCTTTAAGAAATATGAATGTATTTACTTACACAGAAGCAGCAAGCATGCTGGTGGAGCATCCACCAGTCGGGATGTGAACCCAGTCTACCTGATTCGAACCCCAGCTCCACCACTGGCTAGCTGTGTGACTTTGGGTAAGTTACTTAACCTCTCTGTGCCTCAGTTTCTTCAGCTGTAAGAATGGGAGGAGATAACAGTTCCTGCATCACAGTTAATACATGTAAAGTACACAGGCTAGGGTCGGACATTCAGTAAGTGATTCTTCGGTGATTTCAAAAAGCGCTTCATACATGATCATTGATTATGAAAGTAATAAGCTCATGGCAGAAGATAATAAGAAGATAAGACACATACATTAATTAGGAAAAGAAAAAATAAAATGTCATATCATCACCTACATATTGGTACATTGTCAACATTTGGGAGTATGCTTAAGGGAAGTAATTTTCTTAAGCAAAACTGGAAATCATATTATTTATGGTCTTTTGAGAATTACTTTTTAAAATTAAAAACACATATTTTAACAGAGAGTTTTCAAATCTAATTTCTATACTCAGGTTCAAATAAACAGTACTGGGGACCTAACAACCTAAATACTACCACCCTACTCTTGAGACTTCTGAAAAAGCTTTCAACAAAAGACTTTAAAGAGCAAATGGCACATGACTAATTTTTTCACTGAGCTTAGTAACCATAGCAGGGAAGCTTAAGACACACCAGAATTGAAGAATCACATAGTAACATCTAGAGTTAACAGAATGTTTCAATTCTTTTGCCCCCAAAGCACCTGGCGACAGAGTAACTTCTGACTCAACTTTGCACAGCCAATAAGCAGGGTCTGTTTCTTTGCAAAGAACAAACGAACTTGATTTTTGTGCAAGTTAAATTGCCAACATCATATTGAGTTAATGTGAAATAAAACAAAAATCAAAAATCCCAGCCCGTGCTGTATCTTAAAACAACAAAATTCTCACTTCGACCCTAAATGGATTAAAATTAAGCTTCAGTACTCTTCACGGGCTCCTCCTTCCCCACCATCAATACCACGCACTAGCTATATTTTCCAGTCCGGTTTCTTCACGGTAAAACACTTTCTCATGAGACTGCCTGTGGTCAGGGCTGACTATGGCACCGGAAAAATGCTTCTCATGGCATCTAGATCATACCCATTCCAGGTCTAGCCTGACCATTAAGTACAGACACACCCGGAAACTGTAAACTCTTTTAACAACAGGACATTTTCCCACCTCAAAAGTGGGATAATCTTTGCAGCCTACCTATGTCCCAAGGGTGTTCTGAGTATTAACAAGTTAGCATTAGTCAGGCACTTTGATTTCACAAACAAAGAGCTCTGTCCAAGCACAAAGTATGATTATCCAACCCAACCGCCTTTTGGAGAGTCACCCAAGATGACAACAGAGGAGGGAGAGAGGCTCCTGCTTCCATCGCTGCCCTCTCCTGAGTGAAGCCACCTCCCAGTGACATACATGCTGGGCCAGACTGGCGGGGGCTGTGCTGTGTTTGAGTGTCTGCTGCATTGTTCCCTTATATAGTCAATGAAGAGGGAATCCCTGTGTGTGCACGTTTCCAATCCACATTCCAAAACAGCATAGGCCACGAAGCAGATTTTCAACTGTGATTTATAGGGCTTGATATGACAGGGCCAGGCACCGTGCTAGGATCATGCCCATCACTTTTTCAGGATGTGGAGGAAAGAGGAAACCTCTGTAGAAAATCATCCTCGAAGTTATTAAAAATGTGCTGGTGTGTGCACATATGTCAGAGCGGGCTTAAGTATAGAGAACGTCTACATACAGTTATGCAAACCCCACCCAAGAATTAAAACAACAATAAAATTATATTTTTGGCGTGCTTGCTTTAAAAATCTACACTTAATGTAGATTGGAGCCTTTTCCTCTGTCTCAGGAGGCCTCGATCTGAGATAATAATCCCGAAGATCATCAATGCATTACATAATACTGAAGTATGGACGGTGTTTTTGAGGGACAAGGAGGTACATACACGTGGCTACCTGGCATTATAGTATCTGCCTGGCACCTTCAAAGAGAGGAGCAAAGTGGGTCTCTAATAAATTATGCTGCACACTGGTCACAGAAACTCCAGCTTATTTTCCTTTAACTCAACTGTTCATGTTTAGATCTCAAGTCCAAAGAGAGCATTCAGCAGAAGTGCAAGAGCTACTGATGTGTCTGCACACACATTCACATACACACAGGCGCATCATAAAAGTAGAGCTACTGAGGCAGGCATAGCGAAGCAAAGCATCCAGAAAAGCCTAACTGCTGAACAACTAATCCTGGGAAATCTGGCACCATAAAACCATACACCGCAATAGATTAATTCTCAGTAAAAAGCCTGGCAAATTCTCAGAAGTCAAAAAAGCTCCCGAGTCTCAAGGGTTAACTCACTCGCCTTTTAAAAAAAATGACACATATAATTTCCTTTTATCATAAAACAATGCATTTATTATTTTCTGTATATCTGTTAAAGGGCATGGCTTTCTGAGTGGAAAACAAAACAGAACTTGGTCACATGTTTATTTGCTTCAGCTACTCCCTTCCCCTTCTGATAAATAATCAAACATGCCATCCAGAAAAAACAAAACCAGCGAGCTGGGAAATTTGATGGTCATCAAATAGACTGAGATACCAAGAAGAGCAGCCCACTGTTCCCACACTGAGTTTTCGGCCCCCACACCTACACTAACATCTGAGTAAATACCTCCAGTCACTCTTTCCATTTTCCCTGCAATTACTCCTACTGTTAAACAAATTGTCCTTAAGGCAGTCGCAAACGTAATTTTTTTTTTTCTGCAAAGGAGAACAACTTCTGAACGTTAAAAAAGCCAGCAGAGCAATAGCAACACACACACACACACACACACACACTCGCACATGCACACACACGCGCGCGCACACACACCCGCACTTATTTTATTTATTTAAATATGTCTTCCATGAGCGGTTCGGATAACTACAGAGCTTATTTCTTTCTCTATTCTAACAGATGCTGTTTTAGACAATAAAACTTAAGGATATTTAGTCTGGGGACTAACAAACAAGGTTCAGAGTAATAACAATTCCCTTAAGATCAAAAGAGCTAATTTTCCATTTCCTGTCTATTCCCAGACCAGTACATAGTTAAAAAAAAAAAAAAATTAGCACCTGGCTTACCAGTTATAGTGAAGTTGGGGGTCAGGGTTGGGGGAAGGGTGCGGAGGGAGGGGGGGGGAAAGGCACGAGGGGTGAGGACATCAGACAGGAAAAGGTGGAACCCTTGAAAAAAAATGTCAAACCATGTGTTAAGAAACTCATTTCACCAGAAAGGGCTCAGAGAGCAATCCCATCCGCTCCTGGACACAGAGCGAAGCAGCAGCCCAGGTCCAAGGGCTTTCCCTGCCATACTAATTACCCACAACGAGAATTTTGAAAAGAGCTTTCCAACATCAAAGTTAACAACCATCGCGGAAAGTGAGGCGGGCTTTCTCTTTCCTTTCGCAGCCCACTCCGTTTAAACAATAGCCGTATGAATGAGATAATGACCGTGCTTGTTTCAGCAGTCTGACTTTTATTGGCATGAAATTGGTACAAATATTATCAAGACCGATTTACAAGTGATGACGGTGTCATGATGCAAACATCAGAGGACAATTCTGCAGAGGCAGAGTTACAAAAGGCACCATCCCTGCACCCTCTCGCCACTTGTAATAACAGGAAGAAAAAGAAGGCAACACAAAACAAAGTCACAAATAAGCAGAGAAGGTTCTAAACTACATTCAAGCTTATAAAACTGTCCCAACGACACTCGGCTGCGTCCTTAGCTGATTATATCCCAAGACTCGTTTGAAAGCAAGAGTGAATTAACAAGGAGTTAGAACCAACCGGTCTTCTCAAATCTCTAAAAAGAAAACTGCCTTTGATGGAGAGAAGAGGGAGGGAGAGGGGTGGGAGAGAAAGCAGTAAACAAGTTGGATCATCTTATTTTGCCCTTCAGAGAATGTCTGCGCAGGAGCAGATCCCTAGTTTAAAAGTTTAACCCCACAAAAAATGTTCCTTTTCCTTTTTTTTTTTTTCTCTGGACACTTACAGAGAAAATGAAGAGTTTGACGGAGTGAGCTCGCACTGTCTGCCTTTGGATTTCCGTCTTCTTGCTGTAGATGGGTTCTGGCTGTTTCTGTGAAGCGGGGGTTGCCGAGTGGTAAAAAAGATGTTTGAATAAACAGGAAGTGCTGTGCGGCTGAAGCACACTCGAGGAGAAAACACACTGGAACATTGCCCTTTGTAGGCAACCTCAGGGACGCTTGCCTCCACAGTAGCTGGCTGGGCTCTCACTAAATGACAAAGAAACCACAAGAATTCCTCAAGTAATTCTTCACTTTCAAAGTTGAAAGATCAGTTGGAGCTTGCAGGTAATTTTCAAAGTTGCATTTAGCACTTAAAGAAATCTATTAATGCTACACGTATCTAAATCACTCCAGGTCTGCAAGCAGCGACATAGCATCAGAAGTGTGCCCTGGCCAGACCGAGCCCTCGCCAAAAGGCTCATTCTTGCAGACAAATACACACCGGGAAACCTGCTCTTGAGATATTTTTGTGGTGACATTTACATAGGCAGGATGCTTTTCCAAAATAAAAAAAAATAGGGAAGAAAGAAAGAAAATCCAGATTCTACAGACTTTAGAGGAATTTGTCACATGTATTTTTAAAGAACATATCGTCCCACATTCCCGGGATATGCCCTTGATCTTGCTTTTGCTGCTTTTCCTTTACATTTTCCTTCTCTGCAATCAACCAAACTACCTGTTTATCTCCAGATGCCTAGCTTGTCTACTCGAACACTCCTTAACCCGCCCCAAACTAATTATCAGAAGTCCTGTCTTCCGTCACCCGAGTAACTTGACAGATACTGTAAAGAAAAGTAAACTGCTAAAGGCAGAACAAGTCAGCTTGAAAAATAAGATGAGGAGCTGAACAGCCATATTCAATAAAAAAAAGAAACAGGGGGAAGGGGGGGAGGAAGAAACGGATTCCTTCTGAAAATGTATTGCTGTTGTGGCAATGTTCTTCTGCCACGGAAGCAACTGATTTGCTATTTAGCATGGAATGCTGGACTGTCTGTCATCCAGGTGCTAATACTCGGCTAAAATAACTCATTGGGAACTGTCAGTGGGATGTTTACATAGGCCCCAATCTTTTCTTCATGGAAGGAAATTTTTTACTGGAATTCATCTTCTTTTGATCTCACATTCAAAGCAACGGCAGCTTGATAGACATTCAAGTCTGAAAGCAAATCCAGACGCTGAAGATAAACCGCCAGAATATGACAGGCAGAAGCATCTAAAGCTTATAAAAATGAAGAGAACAGCATGTCGCCTGAGTATTACAATAGCAGAAATCAAGAGACATATTAGGTGGAACTGATCAGCCACAAACACAGTTCAAAAGGCAGATCATAGAAACAGAGGACTAGGCTAGGAGAAAAAAAACA
The DNA here is from genome assembly GCF_002201575.2 of Neomonachus schauinslandi. Taxonomy (NCBI): domain Eukaryota; kingdom Metazoa; phylum Chordata; class Mammalia; order Carnivora; family Phocidae; genus Neomonachus; species Neomonachus schauinslandi. The sequence goes on along the minus strand of NC_058403.1, from coordinate 176,892,659 downwards.
ATGGGAAAGATCTGGTTTACTGCCTCACCTCCCTTCTGAGCCCCACAGCGCTTCCTTGCCTGCCTCTTCACTTTTAGGAGGGGTGGGGTATCCAATTCAAGTGTTCCTGTCTGACTCAGCTGGTCCAGTGATAAACGCTGCAAATGGTTTCCTAGCAATCTGTTTCCAAAAGGCAGGGGGAAGAGGCAGACCCTTACCTTGCTCAGGGTCCAGCATGCTGCATTTTATTAGCATCCCCTGCATCTGCTCTGCAATGCAGTTTCAAAAGACACATAGCCTGGGCGCCATGCAAGTGGGCGGTCGGAAAGAGCGTCTCTCCACAGAAAGGCTCTAAGTAGTTCGAGATGGGGCTAGAGAGCTCTAAGGACTCTAGTTCCCTGACATGGCTAGTTACCAAATGAGCACAAACGCTCTAGCCTCAGTCACAAAAATAGATAGATGCCTTCAGTCCTACAGACAGAGAAGTGCTCAACACCTAGTAGCTCTGAAGCCCCCTAGTACAATTCCATAAAGGAATTATCACAAGATCTTTCTTGGAGGTACACAATTTTTCTTTTAAAATAAGCCTCTTATTCTAATCAAAGTCAGTACACATAAAGAAAAGGTAACTCTCCCAGCAATTCTGTCCTCAGGGCTGTTTGTCAACAAACACAATATGAATGGGCAGCAGAAGGGAAATAGAATTCCACCTTGTAACTTAGCTTGTGGTTCCTCCTGATTCTGCACATCCCTCTGGGACTACAGAGCCAGATCTTCTGCAGCACCCTAGGATTTTTAAAAATGCCCCTCCCCCCTTTTGCACAATAAATCAACAGTATAATGTAGATTTAAAAAATGTACTAGCCTATTTAAAAAGATGTAATCAGTTTAAGGGCTCGCCTCATGCAAACAAGATGTCTGCGTAACTTAGTTACAAATGTAAAAGACACAAACAAGCAAACAAAACAAAAACCCTACTGGATTCTAAGACTGTTCTTAAAAGTTACCTTCTCTCATGCCTACACAGCTGATTTGCTAAAGCTGATTATTGATCTTTAAATTGCCCTAGTTCCATGTCTTCCTCCCTAACCTAAAAAAAAATAAAAAAAATACTCCAAAAATCTCCCAACTAAGTATCCTATGTTGCTGTAGTTATTACGTTTACCCAAAACAGGGAGGTCTACCATGAAAAAAAGAGAATGCTTATTCCATTCCCTTATATATTCTAAGACATATTCTTCTTCCACAAAGAATGCTGTCACTACCACCAGGGGGGTAAGGAGCAACCCTCCATTTCTCAGGGCCGCTGAAGGTCTTTTTAGAAAATCTGCCATGTATAAAGACCTTCATTAGTATAATTAAATGACTATTGGGGCTTTTTTTTTTGATATAAACAACTTTTGATATGTCATTTAAAAACCTCATAATAATATCATTAAAGAGCTCCCATTTTTAAAAGAGAAATTGTCTGCTCAGGGCCATGGAACAGTAGCCGTGCTCCAGGCCGCTTCCTCTCTCCCTTTCAGACTTCTGGACTTGAATGTCACCATAGACCTTGAATCCTTGAATGTGAAATGGCTTCACGCTAATTGCTCTAATTGCTTGAAGATGTGCAGGCAGGTGAAACCTGATCCCCGTGGCCACTGTAGAGACCAAGAACAACACTGGAATGTTTACACAGTGGTTTGATTTTAATAGACAGGAGGGCTGAGTTTAAGACAGCAAAAACACAGCTAATAGGTGACCCCTTAATGTAGTCCTCCTTAAAAAAAAAAAAAGGCACACAACAAAATACAATTTCGTGTTCTAAAAGGCAGTGTCCTAAATGCCAAGGTTATTTGCTTGACTCTTGCAGTGAGTAGACGTTACGTTGCACCTGACATTTACACCCGAAACTCTACCCCGAATACATTTTTTTACCTTAAAACAAAAAAGCACTTTATATGTCAGTCACCTTACAAACAGATTATGACTGTATGGTATTTCCAAGTAAGTGCACTCATTTAAATTTTAAATTGAGTATTTTTCACTACTGCAATACTCCCTGTCCCTTAAAGGGGAAGCCTTGTATCTCCTTGTTTATCCCTTTGCTTCTGCTCCCCCTCCCCTCCATTTATGGAATGCCTGACCCTTGTAGATTCCTTGATTGCAGTTAAAGTTGAACCCAGACCCTTTCACATTGGTGCTTAAGACAAACGTGCATCCTTTCGGTGCCTTTTTCCTTTGTTACTGTGTGGGACTGTGGTCTGCTTCTCATCTAGGGGCTGAGGCAGCCAGGGGAGTGGCTGACATAAGTTATTCAATGACAGTGGCCAATCTCCCTGGATATTTTAATGAATTGAGATGGATACAGAGGTTTGACAATGGCTCCCCAGAGCCCCCTCTTAACAGAACACAAATGTAACCAATGCTGGACAGGAAATATACTACAGCAAGACCAAGATAAAAATACAGCAGCACCTACAGGGTGTCATTAACAAAAGGAAACCAGCAAGGGTTAGGGGCAGGCTTAGACAGGTGTGTGTGTGTGTACGTACATGTACACACATACATATATATGTTTTTATGTATATATCAAGAATCTGAACATATAGGGATATTTCCTATAGAGTCAAGTAAACACTGCTAAGAAGAAAACGGGAATTAAACATTTACTACAGAAAAAAAAATACCACGGAACAATGAAATTATTTTATGGTTAAGCTAGGCAATTAAAAGCAAGAGATGCACCTTGCAAACGAGAACAGAGAAGCAGGTAACACCCCAGACAGCTGGGAGCACTGTCAAATGGCGGCTCCACTAAGTTCTGCTGTGTACTCACTTCTGAGGGAAAACACAAAGTGCAGAAGAAAAGGGGGAAAAAAAAAAAAAAAAAAAAAAAAGTCCCTTTAAAGCTATGAAACACTTTTAGTTATATAAGGTAAGTAAGAAATACAGGAGCTTGCAGTGCCTGGACTATTTGTCCCCAAACACGGAAAGACAAAACAATTTAACAAAAATAACTTCACAGAAGACCCTTTCCAATCACAGCCGCCACACCAGCTTTTATGGACACTCATACCTTGTTCTAAAAGTTACAATCCCCTATTAAGAAGCAATGCCTGCCGCTCTAAGAAGGGGGGGCGGGACGAGTGTCCATTTATCCACATAAAGATTAAGTATAAACTAGCCCAAGCCAGGGAGAGGAACACCAAGGGAAAAGTAAACAGGCCCCCACCCCCCTCCCCCAAAATAGTTCCCCTTTGAAAGCTCTATGCAGTGAGTGCCTGGTACCCAGGGCTGCCCTATTCCTTGGAGGGGTCAGCAAAGCTATGCTAAACTGACAGGTTCAGTTTACGGCAGGCCAGAACTTTGTTTGGATATACTGGCCTTGCTCACCACCAGCTTAACAACAGATGGCTAGAAAACTTTCATTATGCTGCACAGGACTGAACTGCAAACAATCCAGAAAACTGTGAAAAGTTTAACTCCCTCTAAACCGATGTGCCAAACCGGGGCCTGCCCAGAGCCAGTGAGCCAGGGGGGGCCCAGGGGACGGTAGAAGTGGGGGGTAAAACAAATCGGCACTTGCTAAAGGCCCGAGTCTACTCCACGTGCCATCCAGATCCCAGAAGAGCAGAGACCCTCCTTAGTCTTGATGTTAACTGTTCAAAGCCCAGACCTTATAAGGAGTTGTACTGACTGCACCTTCTTTTTGATTTTCCCAAAATACACTGTCAGACTTCCCCTCCCTTTGGAGAAAGAAAATCTCTCTGCAGACAATTCTCAAGCTCCCTTCCTGTCTTCCCTCCCTCTGGAAATTGGGAGGACAAGACCCAACAGTCTCACTCTAACACCTAGATTTAAATATGATTTATCCAAATCTGTATATAATTTAAATATTCATTAAATCGATTCAATCACATGAACCCTAATATCTCCTAATGCTCCAAGACAGGTTATAAATGCACCTTCAAAGGTTTAATTCAATTGGCAATCTGAGAGGCCTTATCACTAGAAATGTGTTATTTTCATATTATTCAAGAAATGAACAAATGTGCTTTCCACAAATGTATTTTAGAAGCTACCCTTTCCCGTTATTGAAAGAAAATTGTGTTTATTACTCCTTTAGCATAGTGTAAACTCATAAACGTCAACAGAGAGTACAAGGAAAGCTGTCAACTAAATATTGTTTCCTTCATGAGCTGTTCTTCCAAGTCAATTACGCCTTTCAACTTCTGGGGCATTGTATGATAAACTGGCAGTAAAAATCATTCACATTAATATACCATGGTGCCTTGCCTGCAAAAGGTAATTAAAGAAGTAAATGACTCATAAGAATAGACATATTAGCTGCAAAATGAAAGGCAACTGAGCTGCCACATAAAAATATGTACCATTAAGATACTGCATTTTCATATTCCTGTAATCAGCTTCAGTAGACTAATGCTTATTTAATCCAGTTCTGTGCTAAGTCCATCAACAACTGTTTTTTGCTGTTTTCTCCTTGACTGAACATTATGAGAGCAGGTTTGGAATAAATACTGCAATGAGATTTTTGCATACTCAATTGAAGAACAGGTTTTTACATTTTAAAATCTATTTTTTTTCTTTCTCTGAGAAATACAACATAAAAAAATTACTGGTGGGGGAATATATATATATATATATATATATATATATATATATATATACTGCTAGCTAGATACATCTCTTTAAACAACAGAACATTTTAGGAAAAAATATTTGTTTCCACGTTCACCTGTCTGACCCATACCACTGATGATCAGCACAGGGGAAAGGGTGCCATGCCTCCCCCTGCCAGATCTCTGCTACCTTTATAAAGCATTCCCTTTTGTTAATAATATCTTCCATTAGCATTAGTGGGATAAGGCAATTTATCCTGTAGCAGGGATGGAAGGAGAAAGCGAGGAGGAGGAAGGAGTTGACAGGTGTGGCAGGAGAGGACCACAGCCTTGCTTAGTGGCTCCTGAGTTCTCTTCCTTCCAGAGAGTGGATCTGACTCAACAGAACCTTCCCAAAGAAGAGCGAACTGACCCTCAAATTAACTGCTCTGCTTTTCCATTCTCTGGCTTTCAAACTGACATTTTGCCTTATCCCTCCCATGCTTTATTTCGGCATTCCCCGCGCAAGTCCAGACAAGCCACAGGAAGACATTGCCCGTGTGATCTGAGATTCTCCGCTTAAGTGGTTCGCTTCCCTGCTTCTGGAACCTCCATCTTGACCAGGGAGAGGAGTCCACCATTTGCACTATTAAGATGTTCTGGGAACATTTAGATGCAGGAAGTTTCCTGGAGGCTGGAGAAATGCCTGCTCTTGTTGTGGAAAATTAGGGCTCTTTGTTGATGACTGATGTGGGCCTAAAGCTTTGCCAATTCAGTTTGGGAGTTTTAGCTTTCAAAACTCTCCTGATTCCGATTCCTCCAATTCCTCCACCGGCCCAGGTTTCCAACCAGCAGTGAAAATCGGCCTATAAAACCTATCTGTCTTCTATCATGTCTGCCAGCAATCTACTCACTTTCAATAACATCTAAATGCATCTAGATGGGGTCCACTCACTTATCAAAAAAGCCCAAGAGACTGCTGACCTGTTTTTGTCTTCAGATGATACAGGCTTTGGACAGAGGCAAAGGTCTACATTTCTATACAAGTTGTCGCTTCTCCCCTTCCCTTCTTCTGCGAGAACAGAAATCTCTTTGGCTTTAAAACTGATGAGCAGCCACCCAGGCCTCAAGGACAGCCCAGGATGTGGGGACAGCCCTACAAGGACCCTCTGCTGTTTATTTACCTTTTCACAGTTCTGAGAACTGCCGAGAGCCTCCCAGATTTAGGCTGGGTCTCTCCTCATGTATTGTTGCCTCAATGTTCGAGCAGACACCACTTGGAACCACAATTAATGAGCTCTAGTCCTTTTTCTAATTAAGGAACAAAGGTTTCTGTGTGCACAGTATGGTGAGGCTGTCTGAAGAACACACGTGGAAGGAGAAGTGAATGCTTCTAATTGCTTCAAAATGGGATTTTTAATATTTAGGAACATAATGGGACCGGGAAGTAAGAGCATTTCTAACATCCTTTACAAATAAGGCTTTACAAAATATTGTTAGCTGTTAATAATACATCATTAGCAAAAATGGAAAGTTATGAATACCATGCACATAACCTTTGTATTCATGCGAATTAACCTATATGTATGAATACAATGATACATGAATTAGTTTTTAAAAATACATTAAAAGAAGAAAAAGGCCCCCTAAAAAAAAAAGAAAAAAGAAAGAAAAAGGGCGAGAAGGCAGTTCCTGTGAGCCTGATATTCCTCAGACCTTAGCAGATTAGGATTCAAACGTGTAATTAAGAAAGATAACCCCAGTTTTTATAGTAATTAGGGGCTGTGGGAAATAGGATCCTATCTCTCAAAAGTGTTACAAATATACCACACTTCTAAATAACCTGCAATGCTTGGAAAGTAGACTCACTACCAAGGGCAAAGCTGCTATGCCGTGAGCGAGCAGAGTAAATGACAGACTGGCGTTCAAGTCCATTAGCTGCTATGTGATAGGAGCACATTCACTAGCACGCGACCTGTGAAAAATCTTAGATCTCTTTAAATCTTTGAATTGGATTACTGCATTAATTCTTAAGAACTGCAATCCTTCAACCAAGTCAAATTACCCTCATTAACAGTGGAAAAACTGCCTCTGCAATAAGTTAAAAAAAAAAGATATTTATTACCTATAATCACTTTCATGTACTTCACCTAGAAATATGATGAGCGGGTGCCAACAACTTTGGCAACGGCAGCATCTTGATTTTGCATACTGATTTGAGTTAAAATAAAACTGAAAACATTTGCATGGCGTCAAAAAATTTTTTTCACATCTACAGGACATGTCCTTTCATTATCCGAAGCCTCTGGTAAGAAGCGAATAGCCCCATTTTACAGGAGAAGACACGGGGGACATAGGCAGAGACATTGTCCCCACGGTCCAAACTCTCCCAGCTGATTAGGGGCAGGGTTTCCTGGTCTTGTTCTGGATCCACACTGCAGGAATTAATTCAGAAATTCAGTCTTCTAATGCTCCTGTCATGCAATGCGTAGACTTCTCTCAATCACACTCAGGGAAGGAAAGGCAGGCAAAATAGATGCAAAGATCGGAATGCAGCTCTGAGGGTAGAAATGATCCCCGTAATAAATAGAACAGAAGCTGCCTCAATTCTTCCCTCACCACACTCACTGTTACTGTTTAACCTGCCTTGAGAATGCTCCCAATATGTTCTTTTCCAGTGACAGAGGTAAAAGAAATGTAAATTGATCTACTCTGGCCGTGCTGCTCTTGAAATGGTCTCATTGGAAATGTGATAACAGCTGGACCGATTCTGAGCAACTTATGGTACTTTATGGCAAATGAGAGTGTTGTTCTGTCTGACTGTTGTTCTTGGCTCTGGGATGGGACTGCTCTAGTTCTATGACTTCTCAGCACAAACCAATGCAGGACAGTCCTCACCACTGAGAAGGCGACAAACTGGGGAAGGGGTCTGTGTTTATGGAAAGGGACAGTTTTTATACCATGTACTAAGGAATGGGAAAAGGTGAACATGCAGAAGTTGCTTTCTAGAACTTGAGAGCAACCAACACTTCTCAAGAGCTATAATAAAATGCTAACTGGAGTTCATAATGAAAACCCAGAGGCACTATAAGGCTCTGAAGTGCCTCTGAATCATCAGGAAAGAAAAAGAAAGAGAAAAAAAAAAAAAAGATAAAACTGTGCTCTGGATAGTTGTATGTGAAATGCATTTACTGCAACCTACCGATTTGAAATTAGGCAGTCTTTATTTAGTACAATGATGATAAAAATCTGTTAAGTAGAATATTATAGCTGGTAATCCTATAATCTACTGTAACCTTTTTGTGTAACTTCCAAAAACCAGCTGTTGTTCATTTCAATCCCACATCAGACGGGCAGAGCTGTGGTCGAGTCTAATAATAAGCAAAAGAACACTGATCCATCTCAGTCTGTAGCAAGCACTGACATTCGTTGCCTTTCTATGCTTCTAATGACCCTGCAAGGTGGGAGTGACCATACCCATTTTACAGAGGAGGAAAACAAGGTCAGAGAGGTTGACTCACTTGGGCAAGGAGAAACTACAACTAAGGTGGGTGTATGACTGCTTGGAGGTGAAGGTGAAGCTGAGAAGTCAGAGAAAGGGGGTGTTCAGAGGAGGGCCAGGAGCAAAGAGGTTCTCCTATCTTGGGGCAATACAAATTTGCAGGAAACCATGATCCAAACATCAGATGGCCCACGACCTGGAGACTCATCACCCACCTCCTGCCCAGAGGCACTGCATATTTCAAAGGAGAATATGGGAATTGCTCCTCTTTAGCTCTACCATTTGTAGAGTCTCCTCTCTTTCTTTCAAGAGCTTTGTGACTCGCAATCTGGTGCTTTTCAAACAATCAATGCTTTACCAGTGATCTCACGATTAACTTGGTTCATGACTCTAGCAACTTTTCAATATGAATGTTCAAGTTACCTTTGCACAAGTACCAGACCATACCTTCTATTGACACATCAAATAAACATAACTTTGGATGCATAAGCACAATCTCGGCACTGGGCCTATGAAGGTGCCCCTTCCAAAGGCTTAGAGTCGAATAGAAATTAGAGATAAGATACTGACAACCCACAGATCCAGAAATAGAAAGCCACTACAGAGGAATCTAATAAAAGAACAACTTCACGTACTTGTCTCTTCTAGCCTACTCTAGATAAGGCCACTGAGATTGTCTATGAGGAGGTGATATTTAAGATGAGACCCCCAAGTTGAGAAGGAATCACACAGCCAAGGAAGAGGGAGAGGAAGTTCAAGGAGATGGACCATTGGGGCTGAAAAATTATAGGCGGAAACAACACGCTAAAAGATGAACTGAAGAGCAGCTGGTGATATACAACTGTGCTGTTCCAATAATACTGTCTCTTCAGTCCTTTTGAAAAAGATTCTTTCTCTTTTTCAATCCTTTTAAGGCAAAAAGATACATACAGATTGCAAATATGCTTTCAATCAAATGGCCTGAAATATAAAATGTATTGTGGTGGCAAAAAAACCTCTAAAGGCATAAAGGAGTTTATGCGATTTCGACAGAAAAATAAATACCTTCGACTTGGCCCCTGTTTCCGTCTTTACCTTTTGTAATGTTGCAGTGTACCGGTGGTAGGCAGAAAGCTAAGATGATCTCCTACATTCCTACTCCTTGTCCCAGATAGTTCATCAAATAGTGGTTAAGACGCTGATTTGCAGGGTTTTGCAGCTGTAATTAAGGTTCCAAATCAGCTGACCTTAAGATAGGGAGATAATCTATTTTTTTTAATTTTAATTCTAAACGGGCCTGAAAAAAAACAAAAAATCACAGGGGGTTTATACTAGCATTTAGCAGTCAGAGAGAAAGTCAGGGTTTCCAAGCATGAGAAAGTTTTTTTTGTTTTTTTGTTTTTTTTTAAAGATTTTATTTATTTATTCATGAGAGACAGAGAGAGAGAGAGAGAGAGAGAGAGGCAGAGGGAGAAGCAGACTCCCCCGCCGAGCAGGGAGCCCGATGCGGGACTCGATCCCGGGACTCCAGGATCATGACCTGAGCCGAAGGCGGAAGCTCAACCATCTGAGCAACCCAGGCGCCCCAAGCGTGAGAAAGTTTTGATGCAGCACTGCTGGCATCAGGAAGAGGAGGCCACCTGGCAAGAATCAGGGGCAGCCTCTAGAAGCCCAGAGTGGCCACTGGCTGACAGCCAGCAAGGAAATGGGAACCTCAGTCCTACAACCACAATGAAGTGCATTCTACCAACAACCCGAATGAGCCTGCAAGCAGATTATACCTCCCCCCATCCCACCCCCAGTGTCTCCAGACAAGAATTCTGCCCAGGTAACACCTTCTGCACTCGGACCCTTCTGTGACTCTGAGCAGAGAAGCCAACAGCTCTGTGCCTGGACTTGTGACCTACAGGACTGGCAGCTGACAAATGGGCGTTCTAAGCTGCTAAGTTTATGGCCATTTGTTACGCAAAAACAGAAAACGAATACATGTGGGAAAGAGATGGAATCTCATCGCCTGTGTCTGAGGTTTATGGAAGAAGCTCCTGGAAGGGAGGAGTGGAGGGGAAGCGAAGGCAAAGATGGGGCGTGCATTCTGGCCCCACAGGGACCAACACGGAGAACTTGTACAGGGCCACTCACCTCTCTCTGGACTCACTTTTCTCACTTGTAAAGAGGAGATGAAAGCCCTGGGCAGTGGTGAGGGTGAGGGGCAGCTTAGGAGAACACACAGGCACAAACACTCTGGAAGTCATAAAACACAATCTGAGTTTTCATTGTTTGTACTGTTTCTTTGCTGGGCCATTTTGATTTCTGATTTTCAGCTTCCTTTTTTTCAGTTATTCCCATTATTTGGGAGAATGCTGATCAAGACACAATATGGAGTCATCCTTGGCTAGAAAAGCAAAGATGGACCCTAACCCACCCTGGAGCTTCTTGGCACTCCAGGCAAAGGGTGTGATGCCTTCCAGGGGAGAGGCACAAAGAGGTCAGTATGTGTCCTCGTTGAGGAAAAGCATGGCTCCCAATCCACGGCCATTTGGAAGGTGGAGACAGACGGCCTGGGCTCAAATCCTAACTCCACTCCTGACCTTGATCTAAGCACTATGCTGTTTTCTCAGCTGTGAAGAAGTAACGGCAGCACCACCTCCTAGTGATGTTGCGGGAAGCGAATTACATAGAGAGAGTGCTTAAAAAAAAAAGATTTCTTTATTAGAGAGAGAGAGAGAGAGAATGAGCTGGAGGGGCAGGGAGACTCTCAAGCCAACTCTGCGCAGAGTACGGAGCCCCATGCGGGGCTCAGTCTCACAACCCTGAGATCATGACCTGCACCAAAACCAAGAGTCAGACAGACGCTTAACTGACTGAGCCACCCAGGCGCCCCTGCAGAAAGTGCTTTTAAGACAGAGTCTGGCCTCTAGTAAGCACCGTATAAGAGCTATTATTATTATTACTATCACTATGAATTCCAGAACAGAAGCTGATTTTTTTTTTTTTTCCCAGAAAGTCTGTTTTCTCCCCAAGGGAATTTGGAAGAATTTGGAAGATGGGGCTCAGTAAATATGTAAAAATGTATCCATAATAAGGATTTTACCACTAATGACTTTTCATGGTACACTATAAAACCCATCTAATCTCTGAAGAAAAAGCGAGAAAACCCCTCCACAGTCATGATTTTGCCGCATAATTTTATGTTTGCTCAAAGGAAAAAAAGACTATAAAGGACTTTAAAACCATGATTTATTGCCTTTTAACAAGCAGTTTTGGGGAAGCCAGAAAAGAGGATTCCCCTGCTGAAAGGGCAAGGGGAGGTAAGGAATTTCAGTGAGGGGGTCAGAGACAAGAGCAGTCAGGAAAAGAAGGCGACAGTACAACAAAACAAAGGCTGACCCCAAGTCCAGTGCATACACTTCCTTCTTACCCTCGCTGGTTCACTTACTGAACTCCTCATGGCCTTTCTCACGGGGCTGGGAAGTGAGCGGTGACGTCAGCTCTCCCTGACCTTACGACAGAGTGTGCAAGGCAGATCAAGACGCAGACATCAGGAGCAGCACAGTGAGCACCCGGGTAGGGGTTACCAATGTCCATGGCTGGGGTGCAGAGGCAGCTAACCTAGGGCAGATGCCAGTGTCCCAACACCGGAGCAGCGAAGGATGCCTATCAGTCAGAAGGGGGGGTGCACAGAAAAGGGGGAGGGGCAGGGTGGGTTCTGGGCAGAGCGATGAGTGTGCCTACAGGTAGAGACACAAATGTGACCATGGAGTATTTGTTTGGAACCTCACAGGAGGGGCCAGAATGCCAAGAAGGAGCTGGACAAACCACAAGAGAGAGGCTGTGATTGGTAGATCTTGTGCAGAAGTTTGGACTTAGGTTAACTATTATCATTTTTTTTTTTTTTTAATTTACCAAACAGTAAAATCGACTCTTCAGGTATGGAGGGTATGTAGTACTATGAATTGTAACACACACGTATAAATTCACATAACCACCAGCACGATCAGGATATGGGACAGCTCTATGACCCCCAGACGCCCTTGCTCTATTCCTTCGGACTCAGACCCCCCTCCCACATCCCTATTTCCTGGCAAACATGGATCTATTCTCCATCACGGCAGTTCTGTGTTTTCAAGAATGCCATACAAATGAAATCATATAGTATGTAACCTTTGAGACTGGCTTCTTTTACGCAAAAGAATATTTCAGAGATTATTCCAACCTGCTGGGTACATCTGTAGTTCACCACTTATTGTTGCTGATTCTTAGTCTACTGCATGGAGGCACCACACTTTATTCATTCATCCACTGAAAAACATTCGGATTTACCTCAGCATGGGGCTACTATACATAAAGCTTCTATGAAGGTTCACGAATAGGTTTTTCTATAAACATATGTCTTCTTTTCCCTAGGATGAATGCCCAGGAGTGTGAATGCTGGGTCACATAGGAACTGTGTGTGTGTATGTGTATGCGTGTGTGTATTCTTTAAATAAGCCAACCCAACTGTTTTTCAGATGGCCAGCCCGCCTTGCATTCCCATCAGCAAAGCATGCAAGTTTGATCCACATCCTTGTCAGCACTTGGTATTATCAGTATTTTTTCGATTTTGGCCATTGTAACAGGTGGTTCGGGTTTGCATCTCCCTAAATTCTAATGATGTTGAACAATTTTTCATGCCTTCTGTGTATCTTTCTTGGTGAAATTTCTCTTCACCCTTTGCCCATTTTAAAATTTCTTTTTCTTACTGTAGAGTTTTGAGAATTCTTTGCATATTCTATATACAAGTCCTTGGTTGAAGGTGTGATTTTAACGTATTTTCTCCTAGCTAGTACCTTGTCTTCAGTCAGGGATTACAGCTGCAATTTAGGAAGTTCCCTTATACTATGTTAGGGAGGAAACACAGGAAGGCTTTTTGGGTGGGGGCAACTTACTAAGAAATGGAGAACTGGAGGCCATGGATGGGCCCAATATCTTGAGCACACAGGACGAGAACAGGGTGTTCTCAAGGCCCGGGCGGAGCTCGTGTGAAGCAGTCCATTCGGGGTGATGCTTTTAATGCCTGACTAATGATACCACGTAAAGGTGATGTCTTCCCGTCCTCTGTTTTTATGCAGCTGAACCATCCCAGGTAATAAATCAAAGAAGCCAGGGTGGCTATTTGTATGGCGAGATAAGGGAAATTAATTTCAATGCCCAAACATGGACCCCCTTATATTAAAAAATGACTTGGCAATACTAGTCCTTTTCATGAGAATGTCTCGGAAAACCAACACTTGGAAAACACACACACGGGGTGGATTCACCCTCTGTATTTTCAAGGGAAATACTGTTGTCTCCTGAGATTGGAAAGTCAAGGGGAAGAATCATTTATAAAATAAAGCCAAAAAAATAAAGCATTGGTGGAACAAAAAAAAAATATTCATGGACTTTCGAGAAGGGGAGGATTATAATGATAAACTGTATGTAGTCAAATTCTTTCAGTCCTTAAAAAATACCTTTACCATGCTTTGCAAACTACTCTAATTGTCTCATTTTTACTGAAAACTCAGACGCTTTGAGTTTAGAATGCGCACAATATAAATACTAGGAGTGTGAACAAGAGCATACGTAACAATAGTGAGATTTCTGGGCGGAAAGATGGCTTGAACAGAGTTAATACCTTGGCTGGAATACTAAGGGGAAGACAAAGTGCAAGAAAAACCCAGAGACTTCTCTGAGCTCCCCAGGGATCGCGCCACCCGCCACCCCCTCCTCGGAGTGCCATGCGGGAACAAGGTGAAGCTGTCCATCACCAGTGAGCGTGGCTCTACTTGCTGGCACCAAGTGAGCAAGGCTGCCACCTGTCCAGCTTTCCTTTGACCGGTCCCCACACAATGTCCCTCTCTGCTCTGGGTTCAAGCTAGCATTTAATCTGGAAGCCTGAATTCTCCCAACATTTCAGCAGCAGCAAATGTGCTCTTCTTCTAATTTGGAGAAGTCTCTTTCCAAGCTCTAACTTGGAAATTTGAACCTTGGATCAGCTAACCAAATTCTGGGTGGACTCCAGGCAGGCATGGTTTTTCGCTCTCTTTGCTTCCCTTCTTGCCCCCAAAAATCTCTTCTCTGCAGATCAGCTGGAGGGATCTCTTGGAAATGCACATCAAGTCGTGCCACTACGCTGGCTTCTCGCGGCACTTCACAACAACATTTCCTAGTCTTATTCACCTCTGTATACCATAGGGGCTAAATAAATGTGCTGCCTAAACACAGGAATGAATAAATGATTGGGCCAAAGTAGGGAGGTTCCTTTAAGATCCCATTTATTATCTGCATTTATTTAAAAAAATAGTTTAAAAAGGAAAAACCAAAATGTTCTTGTCATCTCAGAGGTAGAAGTGCATTATCTGAGTATAATAACAAAAAGCTCAGGAACTATAAAGAAATAATTGATAAATGAAATGATATTAAAATTGAATATGGCTGAAAGAGTAGAGCAAATTCAAAATATCACTGAAATACTGGGTAAATATTTGCATATCATCAACCTAAGAAAAATGTCTAATTTTTATTATGCATAAGAAGCTCTTATAAATCAATAAGGGAGTAAGTAAATCCAATAGAAAACTAGGGAAATGGTGTAAAAGAAAATACAGATGTGTCTTAAATAGTTTTTAAAAAACATTCATTTATTTATGAGAGAGAAAGTGTGTGCGTGTGCACACACACGCATGTGCAGGAGGGAGAAGCAGAGGGAGAGGGAGGGAGAGAATCCCAAGCAGACTCCCCAACAAGTGGAAAGTGGAGCCCAACTCCAGGCCCAAGCCCATGACCCTGAGACCATGACATGAGCTGAAACCAAGAGTCAGCCACCCAACTGACTGAGCCACCCAGGCGCCCCCCCTTACTTTTTTTTTTTTTTTTTTTTTAGGGTGTTAACCTTAAGCTTAGGGAATCTGCTATGGCCCATGTAACAGGAAGACAGGAGTGTGTAAACAGCCATAACTGAAATGAGAAAGGGGTATATCCACAGTACGGGGAATAAAGATAAGTCCCTGAGAGAGTTCAAAAGGGAGGCAAGATCATTTCCAGTTCAGGCTGTCAGAGATTTCCTGGAGGAAATGGTATTTAAACCACACCTTGAAGGGGAGAGACAATTTGGATGTGCCTCAGAACAAATCTGCTTATACAGTTTGTCAATAAGAGTTAGCCAAAATTTATTGGGCCAGGCTCCTAGTCAAGCTCTGAAGACAACAGTGGTGGAGAACAGAAACTGCCCCTACCTTGCAGAATTCAGAGTTTACTAGGAAGGAGAACTGAAATGTTTAAAAAGCAAAGCAATAATGAACCCAAAATTCAGGAGGACTGCCCACCTGTCTAGGCTATGGGAGGAAGTGCAAATTTTAAGTAATGGGCCAGTTCTTGGACTGGTTGGGTCTGAGGGTGTTCACGAACGCTTATTAAGTTTTGTTTCATAACTTACAAAGTATGCTGTGTTCTGTACTTAATGGCTCCTAAGGTACACTGTTGTTTTTATTTTAACATCTCCAGCATTGGGATGCCTCATAAAAGAGATGGGAAAAGAAAGCATTATGGATTCGTTGACTTGGCTGCATTTTCACTTTACTCTTGGTATATAAATAAAGGTCTAAAAGATTCAATGAAATACGGTCTATTCTTTTTTATGTATTAGGTATTATATTTTTAAAAGATAATAAAAATGTTTTTAAAAACTACATTACGCCTTTTATCGGCTGGACAGGCTGAGTATTATTTTGTGTGTTATTTAAAATAAAGACATGAGGGGTGCCTGGATGGCTCTATTGGTTAAATGTCTGACGCTTGTTTTGGGCTCAGGTTGTGGAATCAAGCCCCGCGTCGGGCTCTGAGAGGAGTCAGCCTGTCCTTCTCCCTCTGGTCCTACCCCCACTCTCTCTCTCTAATAAATAAATAAAATCTTTAATTACATCTCAATTTTAAAATATCTAGTACATGGGGCGCCTGGGTGGCTCAGTTGGTTAAGCGACTGCCTTCGGCTCAGGTCATGATCCTGGAGTCCCTGGATCGAGTCCCGCATCGGGCTCCCTGCTCGGCAGGGAGTCTGTTTCTCCCTCTGACCCTCCCCCCTCTCTCTCATTCTCTCTCTCTCAAATAAATAAATAAAATCTTTAAAAATAAATAAATAAATAAAATAAAATAAAATAAAATAAAAAATAAAATCTTTAAAAATAAAATAAAATAAAATAAAGACGTGAGCCTGGTTGGGTCAGTCAGTAGAATGTGTGATTCTTGATCTCAGGGTTGTGAGTCTGAGCCCCACACTGGGTGTAGAACTTACTTAAAAATAATAATAATACAAATAAAGACATCTAAGTTCCTACTCTCAGGTCCAGGTGATAAATCCATAGATAAAATAGGTCTCCATCGAAAAATTTCATGATATATAATCAGATCCTATTAAAACTATTACTTAGACTCTAACTCTGTTTTTATCCAAATATACTATCAATTCCCTGTTCTGAGCCCCCCCTTTCCTTTCTAGTGGGAAGAAGGGAATACAATGGGACTGAAAATCATTTAACTACAAAAGCAACCATTCCTATCTACTAAAATGATGATCAATATCCCTAACACTGGAAATTATTTAGCCCCTAAGTAATGCAGCTATCCCAATCAGCTTGAAAACATGATTTAATTTTTTAAACTAATTTGGTTCCAGGTAGTGAGAGGTGTCATCTTATCAGAAGCTTTAGCTTGTGGACTCTGAGAAACAAACTGAGGGTTCAAGAGGGGAGAAGCGTGGGGGGATGGGTTAGCCTGGTGATGGGTATTAAAGAGGGCACGTTCTGAATGGGGCACTGGGTGTTATACGCAAACAATGAATCATGGAACACTACATCAAAAAAAAAAATAAATGAATGAATGAATGAATGAATGAATGAATGAATGGGGCGGGGGAGAAGAAGCTTTAGCTTGGCAGCCTAATAGCAGGAAATGGTTTTGCCAAAGCCAACCCAAGAGCTTGAGTGAGGACACTGATTTCTCAGACTATTCTTCCCTCCTCCCCGCCGCCACCCAGATTTCCAAAGGAAAGCTACAAATGTGTGCCCGAGCAGGGTGAAATCAACAAGTACCAGGGAGGCTGCTATTTGGATGGAGTGGGATAGCCGCCGTGGCAATGCATGCATCTCTACTTTCTTTTAAAGAGCAATTATGATTTAATATGGTAAAATTATATCATTAAACCTACTCAACTGGAATAAATTCTCCTTCTGATATGCATTTAGAAAGGCAGTTCATATTCTATCCCTAAAATATATCTATTACATTTTTGTGTCTACCCGCCACTTCTCTTTTTACCATGATACTTGAGATGAGTTTCAGACAGTCTGGCAGAAGAAGAAAAAAAACACAACAACCCTGAAACTTGATACTGATCTTACTCATCGAGACCTTTGTGATCTGTGACTGAAAATTAATCCTTAAACTATAAGTACATTCTTCAACTTCCCAAAGCACAAATTTCTAACATCCTTCTACATTCTCTACAAAGACCAGTACTTGTTACTATTGTAATTTCCCCTCTTTGTTACAAAAGCACTGTAATTTAATGAGTTAAGTTTACACTCAAATGAAGAACTGTCACATGTACATTTTCTAGTTATGACTCTTTACCACAAGCACATCAGAAGTGTCTTCTGTAATATAGTTTTCTTCTGGCTCAGTGTTGAGAATTTGGCATGGTGTTATTGACTCTGATATGGCCTCTTTTGTCTCTTTTTGTATATGCCGGGATATTTGCCCTCCGAAGCTAGGTGCACCGCTTCCTTCTTTTCAATGTCAGCTTTTGGGAGTTACCCTGGATTGTTAACTATTTGGGATCTGGAGAGAGAAAATGAAGGCATGATGGAGGTCAAGAGTGGGCTCCACGGTTTAAAATAACTGACAATGTTCCAGCCGTGTACCCTGTTCGCTAAGAGCACAGACCCTTGGCACATAGCACACGTGGGTTCAATCCCTGCTCAGCAACTTGTTACTGTATACTGGCAAGTTATGTAACTTATTCCAGTCTCAGTCTCCTCAAGTGCCACATCTGAATATGACTACTTAGGGTGCAAACTTGTTGGGGGATTAAGTAAAATATCCCAAGCCCTTGCAAAGTACAAGTGGCTGTTGTTAATGCTGTATTTGACTGACTTTCTTTTGTCAAGACCTGGACTCTAGCTCACAGAAATTAAAGTGGCAGCTACGAGTATACATTCTATATATACTAGTGGGGACACCTAACATCCTAGGAAGGCTGCCTAATTCAAGGTGGGAACAAGGGTGGGTGGAGGGAGATCTGTGAGTGTGGGAAATGGGACAAGGAGGTTCTGATTTCTGCTAATCTCTGTCCACCCACCCCAAGCCCCAAAGGCCACCAAGTTTGTCCCCTCTCACATGTATATTAAGGGGACTATAAAAGTTCCCACTTGGGAAGAACACATGAAGGAAAATTACAGGGGCAAGGGATACAGCCACCTCTGCACGGTACAGAAAGACAAAAAGTCCAATCCAGTCCAGTAACTGGACAAAATGAATTTCCTTCACTTAATTTCCAATAGGGTGTGCATGACTATAAAGTCTTTTTGGTTCACACAGAGCTCATGAAATAGGGGTTAATTACCGGGGGCACGCCTTGCACAGCAAGCCAGTCAGAAGGATGACGACACTCAGAGCCGGCAAGTACCCTAGTCAGCCTGCCACTCCAAGGACCCACCTTTTCCCACTGCCTGCTTTTATAGACAAGAAACTCGAGGCCCACAGACCTGGGAGATAACCAAGAAGAGAACCATTGGCAAAAGCAGTCCTAGAGTTGCGTCCCCGAATCTCCCAGGATATTCTTTCTAGTAGATCACGCTGACTGTCTTTCTGCAGGTTGGCATGTTGCTTCCCGACGAGTCATGCTAGCTTCCGTGGTTTGGTCTGTGCTGCCCGCATGGTGTGAACTCACCCAAATGCTGCCTCGAAGGCACATGCTTCTACCAACCCCACGGAAACAAATGAATTCTATACTCCTATTTCTGTTTCCCTGTGTCCTTCAAACAGGAGACCTCAACACTAATGGGCAGCCTTTGACAAGCACTCACCATTTGCCAAGCTCTACCTAACGCTAATTATTTCCATTTATCATCATGAAATAGAAGGGAATAGCATTAACTGCAGCTTACTTATGGGGAAACTGAGGCACAGAGTGGCTAAATAGCCTCTTTCCGATCCCTTGCCTAGGAAATGGAAGGGGCAGGTTCTGATCACAGGACTGCAGAGCCTATGCACTGGGAAATATTGCTTCATTGTTATCTCTTGTTCTGCCCACAATCCTTGTACCACAGCAATCCCAGAGTTCACTTAGTTCTTTCTCCTGCTCCCCTTCCCTCCAGGAAGCTGAAGGACAGGCATTAGCTACAGTGTCTAGGGTATGCAGAATACTAAGATGACCCCAGTGACCCATACATCCTTACACTATGCCCTCCCTGTGAGTACGAGCAGGACCTGTGGATATGACGGAATATCACTCCCTTGATCATGCTGCATGGCAAAAGGGATTTTGCAGATGTAATTAATGTTCCTCATCAGTTAACTAGGAGTTAATCAAAAGAGAGCTCCTGTGGTGGGCCTGGCCTAACCAGGTGAGCCTTTTAAAAGGAGGACTGAGGCTCTCACTGTGGACAAAGACACTCTTCTGTTGGACTTGAAGAAGCAGGCCGCCATTTGTGGAGAAAGCCACAAGGCAGGAACACTAGGTGGTCTTTAAAAGCTCAAGACCTCAGTCCCACAACTGCAATGCACTAAATTCTGTGAACTCTGGACAACTCATGAGCTTAGAAGAGGACTCCAAGCCTCCCAGGAGATCAGAACGTGCTGATACCTTCATTACAGACTTGTGAGACCCTGAGCCCCAAGCAGAGGACCCAGTTAAGGCAGGTCTGAATGCCATGGAAAGTGTGAGAAGATAAATGTATGTGTTTTAAGGTAGAAAGTTCATGGTATTTTGTTACGCAGCAAAAGAAAACACACACACACACACGCACGCACGCATGCACGCACACTGTATCATGGTATACAACTAGGTTCCAGAAGAGGGAGGCTGTGAAATGCCTCAGCTTGCTTTGTTGAGGAGGCCCTGGTGTGTGATGGGGAACAGCTGGAGCTCTGACAGACAAACCTGCTCCTAAACCCCAGCTCTGGAACTTCCCAGTTCCACAGCCTTGAGGAAGTAACTTAACTTTCTGAGACTCGGTTTCCCCCTCTGAAAAACAGGATACTAGTTCCTACCTCAAAGAGCTGTCAGAGACATTAAATAATACACAGCAAGTATTTAACCAAGTGCCTAGAATATTACTGATAGTGACAGATGTTAGCTCTCGTTATTATTTAAATATGCATTCCTGTTCACTGGGCCTCAGTTTAACTATCTGGACAAGAAGGGTGGGGTGGAAAGGCCTGTGCTCCCTTCCTGTTCTGATGTACTTACAGAGCCTCTGGCGAACATTCTTTCCGCCCCTCTCCCTTCCCCACCCATGCACGCACCCGACATTCCCAAGTAACCACCCACCAGGCTCCAGGGCGGCCCACCTGAAAGCAGAATGCTGAACTTTGTGACTGAGTGTTTACAGTTGTTGTCTCAGTTCCGATAAGCACATCCTGCTTTCTGTTTAACAACCTGTTAAAGGCACAGAGGCCTACCTGGTAATTGTGTTGCATCAGCCCAAGGTGCCTCCCGCACACCTGTGTATCCCAACCCGCCCAGCTTCCTCAGGCCACTCCACACCAGAGCTCAGAGGAGGGAATGGGGGGGGGGGGAGGAGATGAGCAGGCAGAGGGAGCGAAGAGCAGAAGGCTGGCACCGCAAAGCTTTCTTCCAGCTCCCGTCAGTCCAAACCTTTACCTTGAATTGCATGTTCTCCAGGGAATTTTCCAAGTCTGCAAATATTTCCTCCTCATGATTCAACCCCGTCTCAACCAAGCATATAAGCACATCTCAACTTCCCAATGAGTTTGGAGGTGATGAACTGATCACAGACTACCCCACCATCATCCCCACCCCATCTAGGTGTTAGTGTCTTAGCTGAAAAAAAAAAAAAAAAAAAAAAAACACTACATCAACATCTTCTAATCCTCTTCGTTAAACATGTACCGATAAGGAAAGATACACATCATGGAATGACCAGGCAGTCTCTGCTGGGGTGTGGGTACATCAGGTTAAGGTAAGGAGGATTCCAGCCTGAGAGAAGTAAACCACTCAAAGCTCAACTCCAGTCAAAGGTAATTATTCTAAGAGACAATCATACAGGATGAGAGCACACATGCGCATCACAAGTCAGACAATTTAATGAAATGAATGGCCATAGTTTTAAACTATGGTACGCTTTACTTTCTAAATGTGTGTTTCCAGAAGCACTGCAACAAACATTAATAAATAACATTTATTGAGCTCCTACTATATGCCTATCGGAAACAACATACTAAATACTGTAGTAACTGTGTACAAATGAGACAAGGCTCTCAAGAAACAAAAGGTCTGTCAGTCCAGATACTGTGCAATGCTCTTTTTTTCCATATAATTCTATCTTGGAATTACCTAAGCCTGATTCGGACTGTAATGGGCCTGGGAATCAAGGTATTCTTTAAGGAAAGCTCTAAAGCCAGGTGATATTTAAGTCTACTATATGAACTAGGAAAAACGTGCTGAGGGAAAATACCTTAGGTCTATGCTAAGAATCATGCGAACAGGTGCTCAGGAAAGGCATGTTTCCTGTGAGCATTCATTTGCTATTGGTTCTTTTGTTCCGTTCTCTATTCACTGGTGGACAGTCATGAAGAGAGACAAAAAATGTAGCTCTGCAGTCAGACCACTTGGGCTCAATGCCCAGTTGACCACCCATGAGCTGTGTGACCTTGGGCAAGGCAGCTCGCCTCACGGTGCCTCACTGCAGCATCTATCAAATGGAGGTGGGAAGAGGCCATTCCTTCTGGCGTTGTTTGAAGATCCGATGAGGTAACTCCTGCAAAGTACGCTAGCTGGCATGTCGCTCCGGGGGGACCCTGGCTACCACAATTCCATTACTAGTGGCTGGCAGATACACCATACGTAACAGGCACCAAGGAGCGGGGGTTTTGGTTTGCCGGTTTGTTTGCAATAAAATTTCAAAACAGATTTTTAATTCGTTAACTTGGGAAAAAATAACCATTATTCAATTCTCATAACAAAATGTCTCCTAATGTTACTAGAAAAATTACGGGGCATGATGCTACACCTAACCACAAGACGTTCAGGTGGGTATTATTCCCTTTATCCAGTTAAGGAACCTGAGGTTCAGAGAGTTCACGGTGTTGGTATACTGGCCAGAAATAGAATGAAACTCAGGTTTGTGTCAGTCCAAAGTCTATGCCCTTATCATGACATGTATTCTCAAAGATCACCCATGGCATAAAAAGGACATACCCCTGGAAATACACATAAAATATGCGAAGCTTGGGTTCGTCTGAACCACAATCTTACACTGACACTTCCAGTTTAGAGCTAAGAGACATAACATGTGAGCCACAGAGCTAATTTTAAATATCCTAGTAGCCACACTTAAAAAAATAAAAGGTTAAATGAAATGGGTGGAATTTATGTTAAATACATTTGACTGAACCGTATTTCTAAAACACTATCACTTGCACATGAAATCCACACGGAATGTTCAATGACATATTCTACACTGTTAAGATACAAAGCATACTAAGTCTTTAAACTCAGGTGTGTATTTTCCACTTACAGAGCATCTCAATTCACACTAGCCGTTTTCCAAGGACTCCACAGCTATAGGGGACCGGGGGCTAAGACCATGCTGGCCAGCACCGTGCTAGGAGCAATTCACTAGGACAGCTCATGTTAAACACTCCCGAACAAAATCATTTGTGCCACCTGACAGCTAACGTCTAAGTTTTCACCTGGCAGACCTGTGATTTGGGGAGGACTCGGGCCATTTGCCTTCCCTTCTCAGCGACCATCTAACACCCATATTCTTAGCCACAAAGACTCAATGATCTCCTCACCTCCAATGCAGAATGAACATTCAAGGCTTGTTCAGGGTGGTGCAGCCTGCACAAATCCATACACGTATCTGTTCTTGAAGTCAGGGAAAACACCACATGGGAGACAGAAGCGGAGCAGGTAAGCCAGCCCTGTGATGCAGGTAACCACGAAGCAAATGGATGATATTTTTTTTTTCCCTCTGCTTGTGGACAATCAACAAAACAAGGCCTTATTTGCTACATAAAAATAGCTTGCCTGTGAGCTTCTTTGGTGAGGTTGGGATGCTCATTGACTCCCTGGCAGACAGCAATCTCTCCTGCAGGGTGGACACAGGCCAGAGATGAACATTTAACAGCAAGAGGAATCGGGAGGATTGCTGAATGACTGAGTGACCACTGAGAGCCAACAGCCAAAGGAAAAAGGGAACCAGCTCTGGGAAAAAGAGGTTTTCAAGAGAGGGCTGAATGCATAACCTGGGGATCCTGCTGTACAAGACTGGAAGTGAGGAATGGGTCTCCTTCCTTCCCTTTCTCCATCCCTATCTTCCTTCGTTCACTCAACACTTACTCAGCATCCAGCACCGAGCAGGTGCAGAAAGGTAAAGACACTGTCACCAGCTTCAAAGGCCTGAGGGTGGAATACCCATCATCCACCACCACCCAGTGGGGTTTGTGCTTCAATGAAGGGGCACATTGAGGGGACAAAAAGGGAAAGGCTTTTTAGGAACAGGAGAACTGAACTGAGCCTGGAAAAAAAGACCAAGAAAAGAGGAAGGAAAGAAGAGATGGGTATTTGGGGAATGAGACCAGCGTGTGCAAAGGCACGGCGTCTTCAGGGAGCAGCTGGGAATTTGGTCTTGTCATGGTGCAGTGGAAAATGCAGGACAAGCTCTTATGTAATGAGCTGAGGCCAAAGCATCACTGGTAATTTAATACCATTCAAAGAAATTTGATTTTAGTGCTTACAGGTTAGTTTAACATCCAGAATATATGAAATGGGCAAGGGAGAAGGCAGAGTCTGTATGATTCTGACATGCTCTCTACACAGCCAGGCCCTGAAGAACAGACAGGAAGGTGGGCCTCCCGGGCTGCTCAGGTCAGCACATCTAGGCAATGACTGGCCTTGTTTACCACCCTGGGCCAGGGAGAGGTACTGGCCAATCCAGACTGAAAAGGAGGGCTACAAGTGGATGTCTTGATCATCAGATGACTAGGGAAAACCCAGCGTTAAGACCTAGAAGAAAAAAAAAAAAGACTGTCCGGTTCAGGGTGGGACAGGAAAAGCATAAATGAGCAGATGAGCATATCCCTCCAGTGCCTAGGAACAAAGGAGAGGACGCCATCTTTGGTTAATTAGACCCAATGGCTTCAGGTCTGGATCTGACTTTCGTAGTAGACCACCCAGAACAATGTTAGAAAATGGACTACGTAGGTATAGATTTTCAAGCAAGTTTTGGAATGTTGGAACACAGAGCTGAGAAGGTTGGGGAGAGGACGGGGATAGGAAATAGCCTAACTTGAAAATTCTGAATGCCCCAATGTCTGAGAGTGCCTTTTAAAAAACAGTCCTCTGGGCCCAGGTACAAAATCCTCCCAAAATATTAAAAAGACAAAGCAGCACGTAAAAGTTCATCCCTGAAATGGGTGGCTCTTAAATACACATAGAAATACTACCCACTCCACTCACCTGTACCCCAAGAACGTAGAAGTTAGGTTGAATCACTGAATCTGAATACAACAGTTAAGGCGCAGAGCTGAGAAGACTTAGGGAACTTTTTGGACAAATGCCTTTAAGCTATTCATTAAACAGAAGAAATGGCAGCCAGCAATATTCAGTGTCATAGAGTGAACCAGTGGTGTTATTAAGATAAGAATGGAAATCTTCTGATATCAAGTTGTTCTTTCGCTCCTGCCTTCCATCAAGAGATCCTTCATTGCCTGCAAGCTAATTATGCAAAGGTGGGTGAAAAAGGCATACTAGCTCCCGTCCTCATGTAGCTTCCATTCAAAAGTGGGCAAGACAAGAAAACTTTAAAAAGTGGGAAAGACAGAATCAGTGGTGAGTGCGGTGCCTGAGCTTGCTGGAAACAAATAAAAGTGAGTGGTAGAGTAGGGAGTGACCAGGGAGGCCAAGTTCAGATAAAGTCAGGAGCTCCCTTGAACTACTCCCTCTGAGGTGCTCAGGGTAAGGTGTGGCTAAATAGTGCAGACAGTAGACACTGAGGTGGGGTGAGCAGGGCCAGGGCAGAGGGGCCTCCATCAGCTTAGTAATCAACACACGTGCTCCTTTCACTGCCCACCCCCCCCGCACCCCACATACTCCGAGCCACAGCTGTTCATATGCAGTACAGGCAATGGAGAAACAGTTATTCCGTAAGATAATATATAAACAGTGTAAGGCAAAGAGAAAACCCAAAAAAAACAAAACAAAACAAATCCTCATAAATACAGAGAACAGATGGGTGATTGCCAGAGTTCGGGGTTTGGGGGTAAGCGGAATGGGTGAAAGGGGTCAACACATACAAACTTCCAGTTATAAAATACATAAGTCCTGCGGATGTAATGTACAGCATGGGGACTACTGTTAATAGTACTGTACTGTATAGTTGAAAGTTGCTAGGAGTAGATCTTAAAAGTCCTCATCACAAGAAAAAAAATGTGTAACTATGGATGGTGTTACATGCTAAGTAGACCTACTGTGGCGATCATTTTGCAACACATACAAATAGTGTATCGTGTTGTACACCTGAAACTAATACAATGTTTGTCAGTTATATCTCAAAAACATTAAAAATAAATGATATAAGAGAATATAAGAAGGGTCCCTGAATTAAAATATAGATAAATGCAGGATTGAAAGTTAAGAGTCATCTGACCTCAGGATTTCTCTTTCAGCCCACAGACCATGCTCCAAAAAATGTAAATGGTTATCACAAATCCTTACATGTTGAGTCACAAAAGGTAGGCTTGAATGTGGAAACAAGACAGTTGAAGACTCCTTAAAAAATTTTTTTAGCAGTCTACTGGATGCAGGGCACCTGGGCGGTATAGTTGGTTAAGCATCCAACTTTTTGTTTTGGCTCAGGTCATGATCTCAGGAGACCAAGCCCCCAGTCGGGCTCTGAGCTCAGCAAGGAGATTGCTTGAGATTCTCTCTCCCTCTTCCTCTGCCCCTCCAACCTGTGTGCATGCTCTCTTTCTAAAATAAATAAATCTTAAAAAGAAAAAAAAAAAAAAGTCTACCGGATGCATCACAGTTGTCCACAGAAACTCAAGAGACGTGTGAAGGATCTCTTTTCTGATTCCATATGTTTTCAGAAAACTAAAAGGTTGGAGAGAATCCAGAGAAAGGAAAGGATGATTAAGAGGAGGGAGAATGGAATCTGTGAAGAAATGTTACAAGGGTGAGGATGGTTTAGCCTGAAAAGGAGAAGGCTGCAGAGTGACTTAATAACTGTCTTCAAGTACGTGACAGGGTATTACCAAGGAGATGGCAACAAGTTATCTTAATGAGCAGACAGGACAGAGGACTACAGTCTCAAAGTCAGCAGAAGAGCAGGCAAGTGAATTCTGGGAACCACAGGAGTGAGTTCTTGGCCAGACTTGATTACGCTGACGGACACTGCAGAATTCCTTGCCTTGGAGAGCTTTATACACAAACAACCCATTCTCCTTGATTATAAATAGCCCTTTCTAGGTACAGTGAGGTGAAGTTGAGACCAAGTGACCTTCAGTCATCCTTTCTATGATATTTTAACTTTTGGCTCATAAATTGGAAATAAGGCTTTACCAGTATTCCATTTCCTACCCTAGGGGGCGGGGAGTAAAAAAATCAAGATCTAGCAAGATCTCATCCAAGGAGGGATTTACCAATGACATTGTTTTATAATGCAATAAAAAGGATGCCACTTTTCACCTGATTTTTTAAAAATGATGGTAAACATAAGCAAGAGAAAAGAAGCCCTAATTAACGTAATTATGCTTAGAAGAAAAATTAGGCCAAATGTAAGAGGCCCTGGGGTCCCAATTCTGCTAAATGACAGAATGAATGTAGAACTGCCATGCGCATGTCCTAAGTTCAAGCTGAACTCTGGGATTCTCTTCACTTCCTTTAAGAAGAGGCATTTACGGCAGAAGGCTCAAGAACCAATAAAAAAGGTAATTTCATAATATCGCTGCTCTGTCCCCAATCATCCAAAGGGCCGAAGGCAGCTCCGTTCCCACTACACTGCACTGTGCTTGCCACCCGGCTAGTTTTCAATTGACACTGCCCTGTACTTTTTTTCTTTTTTTTTTCTCCCCAAGCTGGGCCTACTGGGGCTTTGTAAAAAATTGCCACTCCACACCAGGCTGCTGGTCTCGGCTTGGGCTGTGATCAAAAGTAGGGGATGATTTACACTCCTAGAGAAAAGTGGACTCAGTGCTGGCTCTAGGCACAGGTGAGGATTCGAAAAACCAAGTACAATTTAAGGAGGAGGTCAGACACTGGGGAGTAATTCAGCTACTGGGTCATCTGTATCTGTAATTCTTAAGAGTAATTCTGATGAGTAAGTTCTGATTGAAAATCAAGTGCTAAACCTGTGTTGGCATTAAGTGCAAATAGATATTTCCCCCTCAATTCTACAAAATTCTAGAACCTCACTGCTCCAAATGGTAGCCACTAGCCACATGTGACTATTTCAATTTCAATTCATTAAG
This sequence comes from Neomonachus schauinslandi, assembly GCF_002201575.2. Classification (NCBI taxonomy): domain Eukaryota; kingdom Metazoa; phylum Chordata; class Mammalia; order Carnivora; family Phocidae; genus Neomonachus; species Neomonachus schauinslandi. The sequence continues at coordinate 176,864,864 of NC_058403.1, read as the reverse complement.
ATTCAGTAAATTAAAAATTCAGCTCCTCCACTGCACTAACCACATTTCAAGAGCTCGGGTGCACTGATTAGTGGCTACCGCATAGGACAGCATAGATAAATGAACATCTTCATCTCCGTGGAACATTCTACTGGGCTCCTTCTGTTCTACAATATTAAAGGCTGAAAGACACTTGAGAAGTCAGCCAAATAATTTTACAGATGTGGAAACTAAGGCCCACACCGAGGTTACCTGCCCCAATAGCTAACGGTCAGTGCCTCGTGTAACCACCACACCAATGCAGCTTGAACTACAGAGGTCTAAGAGAGGTTACGTGTAATGAATCACGAGGGTCTTGAGAAAGACTAGAGAGGAAGCCAATTAACCTGAAGGAATCTGACAGGAACAGAAGTATAGGATGCAAAGACCGTCCAGGGGGAAGATGGAGCATAAGCAAAGGAAAACAGATCATTTTGTGGGCTGAAGGGTCAAACGTACCTGACATTTTAGAAAGGTCTAAGAAAATGTACAGTAAGAATGGAAGGGGAAACTGAGGCTTGATTTTCAAGGCCCCTGTTTCCGTTCTCCATTGCTTTGTAACAAACCACCCTACAGGAGGCTTATAAGAACAATTTTTTTTCTAAAATTCTGGGCTTTGGCTGGGCTCAGCTGGGTGGTTCTTCTTCAGCTGGGGGTCAATTATGCAACTGCATTCAGCTGGAAGCTCCCGTGGCCCTCCAAGATGGGGGTGTCTCTGTTATTTTCCGTTTATCTCCCCATCCCAAATGTGGGCTCCCACCATCCAGAAGTCGAGGCTCAACTTCCTTGCATGGCCAGTGTGCGCCAGGAGAACTAAGGAGAAAGCTGCCCAGCCTGGAACAGACCGATGTACGTTCCGCTGCGTTCTAGGACCCAAGGCAAGTGAACGGGCTGCCCAAAGTCAATGTGGGCGGAGACACAGACTCTAGCTCCTGAAAAAAGGGAGTGGCAAAGAATGCGTGGTCATTCTCCATCTACCATACTCCCCCCATACCCAGCTAAGGAATACTAAGGAATTTAGCAGGAAACAGGAAACAAGAGAATAGAGTGATCACAGTTGTATCTGAGGGAGAAAAAAACAGTTGGGATCAGTGGAACAAACGAGGTAACAACCTCCAGTTAGGAGCACCTATCACTGAAGGCACTGGACAGAAAGAGAGTCAACGGTGCAGATAAAAATGGTGCATTATTCACCCAGATGGGAAAAGCTTGCTAAGTAAAAGGAAGTTCTAGTCCTGGACCAATACAGAAAAACCCCTGCCTACAGTTTACGTTCAGATTCAAAAAGAGTAATGACAGCCACAGGCCCATCCAAATAGACGCCAAACATGCAGTCAAATGTACCTTAAGTGCTTTTTAACCTGGTTTCAATCATCACTTACAATTTTTAAAATTCTGCTGAACAGGTAGCTCCCCTGAATTAGAAAGTTAAACAACATTTACCATTAGCAAGCCATTATTTGGAAAGCTGAAACTGTATTGTAAATTACAGGGTATAAGAGATACTTAGCTAACTGAAACCCGGCCAAAATAGTAGGACAAATGTAACTAAATACTGGCTTGGAATTCTAATTAACCATTGCTTCCCACAGTCTTTGTTTTTACACAGTCTTTCAAAATAGGCATTATCAATATGATCCTTTCAGAAGGTCTAACTGAAGGAAGAGCCAGAACCTTTAAGATGTCTAACATTAAGACAGTTGAGATTTTGGGAAAGAAGTCCACTCCACCTTGCTACTGACTGAGTTCCTACTGTGTGCCAAGTGCCAGAGATAAAGCAGAGCACGTGACAGGGTCCCCATCTCGCTGAAAGAGAGATTCAGGGGCAAAAGTCGAATTAGAAGCAAATCCATCTAGGCTAATTTCAGCTAATGAAACATATTCCATCAAATCAAAACGGGGGGTGTTGAGATGGTGATGTGTACATGTAGGAACTACTTTCGACACAATAGCCACCCCTATGTTCTCAAACCGACAGATGGAAATTAAAGGGCAATGCACTCTTGGCACCTGCAAGTTTTACCTGATCCATTAGCTTCTGAATTCCTTTCCTCTTTGAGGTCCCTTTTGAGCGCTGTGAAAGGTCATTTCAAAGTTTTTAAGCTCTAAGGAACTGGGCAAGAGCATGCAGCTGTTTTGGAAGCTCGGGAAATAAATATTTCCTAAGCCATCCACCGCTACTTAACAATAGATGGCAAAGAACCTAAAAAGCTTCCCGAGGAATACAGAGTCCCCCTTCCCTACACTTGCTAATTAGGTGAATGAGGTAGGAGACCTTGTCTACTAATATTCTAGCTACAGGAAACTTCAGTTTAAGGGTGGATCCCTCTGTTTTTATTTTTCGCATTTGATAAAATCTTCCCGGTAGTGTTTATCACTCCAGTTCCTCCTGCCATCACCCTCCCAAGCACCACCAGCACGTTAGAAAATGTATCGATGCCACAGAAAGGAAAAAAAAAAAACAAAAACAAGCGGGTAGTCCACCTAATTGTGTTCTCTACACTCATAACACACAAGCAAACATAAACTTAGAAGAAACAGTTTCTGAGTTAGAGAGCTCTGAATGTATATAATATTGGCCTTAATAAAAACAATGTACATGAATAACAGTTAAATTAGTAGACTGCTTCCAGAATCTTTTTTTCCAGGCACACCCACGGTATGTCTTTAACAGATCCTGGGCACTTCAATGAGAAACCGAGGTGCCAATGATTTGCAGGCTAAATTAATGTTAAATACTTCAAAGAACTGGACAAATAGGTCGGCAGCAAAAATTTTATGAGTTCACTTCCTTCAAGGGAACTTGGAGAGCGGGCTTTTATTGCTGTGAATTCTAGTCACCCCTTCTACCCCTCAGCATCTGTTTGAAATATGGAGTAGACAATTGCTTTTTTGGCTGTGACTCAGGTGGTTGAAACACAGGACAAACAGACTACTGTATATAAGCTTTCCTCCAGCAATGAAAATTTTTATTAACTCTCCTGCTTCGCAAACGTGGCCGCTGCTTAGTGCCCAATCTCCACAGCATTATCGAAGCATCTGACTATTTATGGATTCTGGTGGCCGAGCAAGGGGTGACCATGTTAAAAACGTGTCTACTCTCTGTTTCCTCACATTTCAGAAGAAGCAGGGAAAACAACACCACCAGCAAAATCTTGTGTCTGTTCAGTTTATCATTCAGATGTGTAAAATTCCAAGTTAAATACTAAATATGAGCTTTCTACATAAATATGTCAGTCTTGCTGCAGAGGCCAGCCAAACCAAACAAGTCCCACGGTGTGAGGCTGCAGAATTTTCATAGAAGCCATGCACTTGCCCGTTTTTAATCAGTTTTTCAAATTTTCTCCCAAGACAACAGAAATGTTAGAAAGCAACCCAGGGATAGGAGTGAGAAAGAGCTCTCTCCTCTTCACCATGGCGACTAGGGGAGGATCAAGGGCCGAATGTCTGCCCAGCCAAACACGAGTCTGTCTGTAAAATTCCGCACAGAAGAAAGCTAAATCCCAGCCCATCAGCCCAACCCCAAAATAAAGAAACATATAGGCCGGGACTAGAAATACGCATGGACGTATCCCAAACGGAGAGTGCCAGATTTAAACAGTGGAAGGATAGTTGACTCCAGAGCAGAAAAAAAGACACTTCAGCGCATGTCACTAGAACAGAAGCTGCCTAATACTCATCTTCAAAACCTAACCCATTTTATACAGAAAGTCTATTCACAAACTGGGAAACCGCCTTCATCAAAATCTTTTGGCCAAGACTACTTCGCGAGAGAGGGCATACATTTTTAGGGACCTGTTCTGTGTTTCCTGCTAACAGATCTACTGCCCCTTTCTTTCTTTAAGTGAGCACAGCTTACTTGAAATCCCTTCACTTGAAAACTCAGATACACTTCATCTTACAACAAACACCAAACTGCCTTTGAACTTTAAATTCATGCCCCCCCCCGCCCCCGGCCCATTACACTTGAAATTATTTGCCTCCAAAATTATAAAGTAAAAAGTAAGTGGTTGAGATGACTAGGGTAACAACTGTTTTTCTTCCTTAAACCAATTTACATAGCCTTTTTCCTAGTTGTCCCAAAATGCAGATTCTTCAAGGAATATTTCAGGCATTTAAACGGAAAGTGAACTCCCATGAATTTTGGCAAAAATAATGGAAACAAGGACTGAAACAAAAATATCCAATAAAACACTTTCTCTTTCCTGAAAGAGATGGAAAGGAAATAAAACACACCCTGAAAAGAAAATGATTTTATAAAACGTTACTAGGAATAGCTTTCACCAAATTCAAAGGGAGCACCACTCTTTTTTTTTTTTGTAAAAAAATCAAAACCTGTTTCCCAGAATGACTTTTCTGAAATCATCAGCACCTCACAAATTTTTTTTTTGTTTCGAGAACATTAAACTCGATTAAGCTTTCTTTAATAGTCAAAAAATTAAGAAAGGAGGCCAATTCTGCCAAAAGGCCTTTTTAATCATTTCAGATAAATAACTAAGTCACAGAAGACTAACCAGACATGTCCAAAGTGGTAATTTTTTTCTTAAGCATAAGGACTGGTTTAACGATACAAAAATCTCTACTGAGGTGTTTGTTGTAACTGGTGTACACCCTCCTTGGGAGAAATCTCTTCGGAGACAGAAGTTTCCTGACTTCGTGACAGGTTCTGATGCCCACCTTGCCTTTCACATACCCATGTGCTCCGGGGGGGCAAACTCTGGCAAAGGAAGAGAGTACACACTGATTCCAGCCAAACAAAACAGAAAAACAGAAACAAAAACCAAAAGCACCTTGGCTGGCACATCTATCCCTCACCCACCTCAGAGGCATGTGCAACAACCAGCAAGGCCACACAGAAAGTCCTGAGCCACCTGGATGGTCTCTGCAAAATGCAGAAGTGAGGTGGACACCAAGGCACCTTCAGTCACTGGCCTGGGGCGCGTGCTCATGACAGTTTGCATTTTCTACACAATGAAATGAGAAACAGCACTATGTTCAAGGAACTGTGTGTAGCTGGTAACAGAAATACCCGGGTTGAGCAACCCATGGTCAATCTCCCACTGAACAGCATGAAAACCCAGGACAACGGACCAGTTAGCCTGCGTGACTTACACAGTTAAGTTCCCCAAAAGGAGGACTCCAAGTTAGAACACTCCTCGCCGTCCAGAGGCCCGTAAAATCTCAGAAGTACTCATTTGAAAAAGCTTTAGAAAGACAGCCCAACACTCAGTTCCTCCTTCACTCACTTGCCACGTGGCACAGAGTGTGCAGAGGGCAGTCTTCCGGGGACTCGAGGGCACAGACACAGGAATCAAAGGCAGCCCTTGCCTTCAAGAAACTTAGAGTTTTACGGGAGGACAAGACAAGCACGCAAGAGACAGGGTGACAAGTGCTGGGGGTGGGGAGGCGGGCATCAAGGCACCATGAATAATGTATGCCACCTGGTGACATGTGATCGCCCCATCTCCCAGAGACTCGCACAGTTGCATTCTGTAAACTTTTCTTGAACCCTGTGCAATTAAACAAATTTGGCAACCCATGCTAATTTTGAAAGGCACTCCCTGGGAATTTAGTAAAAGTTTAAACAACTTGTTTACATGTGTTTGGCCCATCTGTTTAAACAAAAAGTTTATTTTAAGAGGAGCAAATCTTGGGTGCAAGCTCCTTTTGTGCTTGAGACCACTACTGACCTCTTATCCAGCTCCGTTTCCCTAATCTGCATTCTAAATCTCTTCTGTAAACAAAACTCGAATAACAACTTTTTATGATAAATGCTGTACACCTCTAAGATGACAGCTGCAAAATAAACTCGACTTTTATAACCAGGAAGTGTTCTAAACATACAGCAAATGCTCTTTTTTTTTTTTTTTTAACACTGTTCCCTTCTAAGAAACCACACACAAAGAATTTTTTGTGCGTTTGCGTGCGAATGTGTGCATGTGTGTGAGTCTCTCTCTCTCTATTCCCAGTGATCACTCTGAAATGTGTGCATTCCCATCATGACCCAGTGTTTTCCAGCCCCATGATGCCCTCACTTTTGATTGTGGAGATGATGCTGAAGTGCACAGAGTATTTACTGATCCGGTTATCTTGTTCTGTGACAGGCAGAATCAATCAATCAAGGGGCCAGCTCTGCACTTACATATTCCAGGCACATCTCCGCACTTCAGGATACGAGATCACAGTGTTATCCAGCCAAATTTGATCAACAAATGCAGTTCCCCTGTGCCACAGCAATCTCCGATGAAGATGTTATTATGTGGAACTGAGCAAAGTGATAAAGACAGTAGAGCGGAGCTCAGAGAAGCTCGGCTGGACCTTACTGACAGCTTTTATATACCGAGGCGGTGATGTCCCCTTTTTCCAGGATTATAAAAGTTCCCCTGATTTGAAGAAAATCACGCTGTCCATACGCTGGTGAGTCCCCGCCATTCAAACATTGCATTTCCCCATCTCAAACTAAAATCCTCAAGGAAGAAGCAACGTATATTTAGTGTAACAATGCAGGCAAAATCCTTTAATAAAGAGGATGATATCTAAAGCACAGAAAACATTCATGTGAATTTGCACAGAGCTCTCGTGATTGTTGCTGTGACGGTTAAGTGGCGTAAGCTAAAACAAAAACATGTTTTCATAATTTAATTGGTGTTATAAATAATTCGATTAATATCACATCTAGGACATTCTGTGGAAGGAGGTGTCAATATTTTAAGTGGATTTAAAAAAAAAAAGTCTGAAAGAATCTCTTATTGTGCCAATAGTTTTTACTTCACTACTGCCCTGCAGTTATTTTACATTATTTAATCCCAAATCCCATCTTTTGGATTCTACCTTCCTCTTGCATTTTAAATCTTTAATGGAAGCCTTTGGCGGTCCATGGGTACAATGATTAGATATCTGCAGAGAGAAATTGAAAAATTAATCATCGTTTCCATTTTATATTTTTGTACTACACCAAAAATTACTTACTTGTAGAGCTAACTTCTACACTCTTGCAATATGTTCCTTAACATTGCAAATGTGGAGAATGATTTCAGATAAAGCATGTCCAAACTGAGCCAGTAAACAGCCTTAAGTTATTCTTTGAGATTTGTATTCTGGGTTTTCGTCCAAATTTCATTTCGATTCATTTTAATTAAAATACATTTATTGGTAGAGGTTAGGTTACATGCGGCCTAAAACCAGGACAAGAGTTACCCAAGCCAATCACAGGAATGATGTTAAGATTGTTTATTATCCTTTTATGAATTTTCCTACTTCAATTACAGCATTTCACAACTCTATGCAAAATGTGAAATACTACCCACATGCAGTTTATTATAGAAACTGATATATGCATTAATCTGACCTCCCCCCAAACAGCTCCTTAACCACAGGAAGGAGAAAAAAAAAAAAAAAAAAAGAAAGAAAGAAAACCCAAAAGACAATAAAAAACAGAAAACCACCTAAAGTCAGCTATCACATCGCAAGTACCATCATACTGCTAAATCTATTAACTTTGTTTTCTTTTTTTCACTATTATTAAACTGGAAAGAAAAATTCAACTGGAAAATTGTGCCTTTTCGGTTCCCTTGTCATCATGTAATAAGTATGAGAAATATATGTGCAATGGCCAAGTGGCCGGTAGACAAAACACCCACTCTAAGTGACGTACTGTTTTCCATACCACTCAGACAAAATCAAAACAACAGAACTGCTGCAAACAAAAACAAAATAACATTTCCCATCAGCATTCCAGACAGAGAAAATTTACAGGAAAAGAAGCTGGGAAAAGAACCAGAATGAAATAACTGCTCATACCTCCACTCTTGGTAGAGCGATTTCTTCAGACAAACAGCACTTACTTTAACACTGAAATGTTTAACAATTGATAAAATGTTTGCCAGTGTTAGAAGACTTTGTTTTTTTTTTTTTTCTTTTTCTTTCTCGGGCAAACATTTGCACTGTTTAAAGCGATAAAGTGCGTCTACAGAACCGAGGGGGCTACTTTTCTTTTTTTTTTTTAAAACAGGGGGAGACTTATGTTAAGGACAAAAAAAAAAAAAACAAAAACCCTTAGGTTGTAGAAACATACAGAGGAAAGTGTATCATTTCATTGGTTCTCCTTTCCCTGAGAAATACAGAAGTGTTTCCTGGCCCTGCTAAGTCTGCCTGGCAGGAGAATGTAAAACTCCCTTGAAAAAGTGAAGATGATCTCCTTTTATAGCTGAGTCACGTGTGTGTAACTTTATTAAAGGTGCTGGCTCCCTGGAAGTCACCGGATCAGGGCTGCGCCTGGAAACCTGCTCATGAACTGAGGCACGGCAGTGACTACCAACAGCTGTATTTGACGATTCCATCGAGTCAGTTTGCAGTGTCTCTATCACAGGGGATTCTTGTCAGCTGCTCTCTTGCTAACACAATTCCTGTGTTTTGCCTGGCAGTAAATGGACGCCTCTGCCCTAGCGTCGTCTAAACAACTCCGTTAACATTTGCCCCCGAGCGTCTCTCTCTTTGTCCAGTCCCTGTCTTCTAACAGATGTCATCCAAGCCTAATCAAGCATAAAATGGTCATAAATATTTCTTTCTGGTAGATTTCACATTCGCATTTCATGCAGGGACATGATATTTTTCTGCTACCTCCAGGGAGAGCCTAATGCAAAAACCAGTTACTTACATTCTAGCCTCATGTTCCTTTAGTAAAATGCAGAACATGTTCTCAGTTCAAAGACATAAAAAGGCGTAAGACTTTATCTTCGGTCTTTTGTTTAACTGCACCTTTTTTTTCTTCTCTTTTTCCCCCCCAAAATGTATCTTCATTTTACAGTTTACACTTATGCATTACAAATGTTCCTTTGTGCGTGTGAAAATATAAAACAAGATCTAAAATGAGACCATGTCTACCATATTTCAATAACTTCAGGTTTTCAACATTAGACTCCTTAATTACTGGCAGAAAGAGATTTTTTGCTCAGATACCTAATTCAAATAACAAGCTATTTAGAAAGTAGATGAGATAAGATGAGGGCTCTTCTATTTTCGTTCATTTTATGCACAATTTTGCAACCTTCTTCATCATATTTAGTTAAAACAATGGGATGAATCCAACGTACAAATTTAAGGTTCATGCCAATTTACCAGTTGAAAAAAGGAAAGATAATCACGAGATAGGCCCCGTTTCCAATACTTAAAACTTTGATCAAGCAGGGGAAGCTACTCCAGATAATTAAGCTGCCTCCTTAATGAGGAAGAATTGGTAATCAGCACAATCATATTTGTCTTCAGCAAACTTAGTAAATAATGAGTCTTAATCTAAAATAAAACTATCCTAATAATACTTTTGAGGCCATATGTCTGTGTTTCTCTTCCCGATCCCTTTTGTCAAAACAGAAATCTTATATTGCTATTTAAAGGGAGCTGTAAAACACACAGCAATATATATCACAACAATGATGCTCTCCCCCCTACCCTTTCCTTCGTTGAGCCTAATATTTGATTACTGCTAGTCAAATCAAGCTTTCAGGCAAATAATCTCCATTTTTAAAGTTAATGAGATATGGTCATGTCGACAACAGCTTGCAGAAACTTTTAATTTTAATTCCTGCAGGCTGTGCTGGCCTCTTTTACAGCAACTACTGTATGAATGAGTCAAATTTGCCAACATGGCTTATGTAGACAAGTGCACACTAATTAAAAATACCCACTGGTATCATAATTTAAATACCATGAAAATAAACTGTGAAAGTCGCTCGGATCCAGTCTCATGGTTGCCTGAGAGTGTGCTTCCTTTGACTATAGGATGTTTTATTGCTGGCGTGTTCTTAGCTGAAAACCATTTTACATCTTTGAGGAATTTGGGATTTTGATGTAATTATACAATTTGTGTTAATATTTGTTTCACATAAGCTGTTAAGCAGGCCTCCCAGAACGACCACTAATTGAGAAAACCATATTGCTGAGGCAAGCGACAAATTTATACTCTTGATTTAGGGTCCAGCTACAACTTCTCTTGGGCCTAGGGTGCCTTCTCTTTTCTCTCTAAGCTCAAGCCACGATGAAACACAAATAAAAACATCATTCTGTCATTCTTTCTCTTCTCTTATTCCTTTGAAGTTTTCATTCTTCTTAACATTTGTATTTTAACTGCTTTTCTTCCAAACAAGGGAGGTAGGGCATGCTTCTTCCCCTCCATCTAATCCCTAAATGCTGCTAGAATTTCTTTTCATCCATCCATCCATCCATACACACGCGTGCACACACGTGGGCATGCACACGTGTGCGCGCACGCACGCGCGCACACACACACACTTGCAAAATTTAAATAATTCTTTTCAAGGGAGTTCCAAGTCTGCCTTTGCTGGGATAAAAACATATTTCATACAGGGTAAAATCTTGGCACCTCGAGGGTTAAAGCTATTTGAGGGGTTAAATATGCAATTACCTCTGACTAAAACCAGAGAGACATATAGATAAATAGAAGAAATGAAGTCCCCAGGTTCCCTTCAGAAGCCTTCATCACATTACTACCAGACAGAAACTCTTTAAGTACCATTTTCAGATGTTAAATCATTGTTCGCGCTGCACATATTCTCGCTATTCCTGGGGGAACAATATCTGAAGAGAGCGTGCTAACAAATGCAATCCTGTAAACAGGCATTTTTCCTCTTGTTGTGAGTACCTTTGTATCCCCGCTCCCGGCTCTGTCAGCCATGCCTTCTCTCTGCTTTGAAGTTAAAGGACTGAATGAACGGCATCATCTATTACCCAGAGTGTGCATGGAGATTATAAATAAGAAATAAAAGTGACTTTCAGTACACTGCTCTTGCATTAGCCAGTTGCCTTCTCTCTTACCTCCTTCTGTCCTTCATACCTTACAACCAACAATCTATTAGAAACCTGCATTTCAGGGTTTCGTGCAGAGGGAGACCCAGCCTGGACAATGTGTTAGCTGAGATGTGGAAAGTTGTGCTGACCTGCACAGGGCTGGGGTCTGGGCCATGGCTCTGAATCCAGCTTTCCCCTCCCCTTAACCCTGATCTTACAGATGTCCTTCAGGACGAGTGGCTGGTGATAGGACTGGCTCTTCATTTACATTTTTCTGTTGACAAACAGAGTCCATGAATATTAATTATTCTGAGGTTTATTTGCAGAAAAGGCACTTTCTAATCCTTATCAATTATTTATTGAAAATCTCCCCCACCTAATAATCTCATTAACATTATTATACTAAGGCCAACAGCAAATATTCCTTTGATAAGTAACAACCCAACCCGTTATTCTTCCTGCCAAATCTCATGTAGCCTCCTCTGCTTAATCATGGACAACTCGGCCTTTGTTTCCGGAAGCTCTACCTTAGTCCTCCTTTTTTTTTTTTTTTTTAAATAAAAGAAAATTCACATACAGGGCCTTTTGTTTTAAAATGGAAAGTATGATACATTAGGAAAAAAAATAAAATTAAAACAGTGGGAAAATACATGTATGCCTGCTTTTTAAATCCCTATTGGTTATGTGTAGAATTACTAAATGGAAAACCCGAGAGCCCCAAACCCCACAGTCATAGAGCATGAGCATCCCCAAGGGAACGCATGATGTCTGGGAACATGTGAGGGTCTACAAGAAGGTAATGCAAATGAAAACCACATCTCAATAATGAAGACACCTTCCACTCATATGTTTTGCTGCTTACAGAGCCTTCTGACCTTCAATACCTCATTTGCTTCCCCTAATGCCCCTCTCAGGTATGCATGACAGTCATTATTAACTTGATCTTACCGATAAAGAAACTGAGACTAAGGGACTGCCTGAGGTCACAGGGCTACTAGGTGGCAGGGCATGGAGAATCTTCAAGGAGTTTTGCACCCCAATTCATTCACTGGTTCTGTTTTCAAAACCAGGACTTCCTCTAACTTCCTTCTTCCCTTTTGACTCACTGTTGGTGTTTTAAAAGACATGCTTGCTTGGAATTTCATGTTTTAAAGATCTGGAGTGCCTACTGGTGATTGTTAGGGACTAGACTTCCCCAAAATCACCAAAGCACTGAATATGTAAAACAGAGCCTAATTTCTAATTTAATCAGAAATTAATGAGAAAAGAAACAGCACGCAATTTTAGAAGCAGAAGGAACCTTTGAAATGAACTAGTTTCCAGAGGCTCAAAGAGTCAGGGACTTGCTGCAAATCACAGCAAGACTCCAACCCAGCCTGGCTGATAACCCGCATCAATGTTCGAGGATCATATCTACAGAGCCGTTGCATTTTCCAAACTTGAGAGGTCACTTCTTTCTTCCTTTTGATCCAGGGGTCAGCCTTTTTTTTTTTTTTTTCCCCCTACCATGATAGGAGTTTCTCCTCCATTGCCTAAGAATATGAGTCACTACCCCTAAAGATTTCCCAGAACTTAACACCGTTTGATAGGAATAATCAGGCAGGAAGGCGCTTCAACTTCACTCTCAAAACCCCAAAGTCTCCATCCTGCCTTTTCTTCACCCCCACCACCCACCCAACCTGACTTATTTAACAGTGCAAGCATAGAAGGTCTTTGGACGCAGCACACTAGCTGTAATCCTATTAGTGCATTCCACCCAGGAGATGGACAAAGCCGGACTCAAAGCCAAGATGCTACACATTCCTGGTAGAAATTCACTGAAAGGCAAGATGACCATGGGGATACAGGTGGTAACAGGCCAGTTCACGATGACAAGGAATGTCCAGGAAGGATTTACAGAGGTTACCTCTGGCCAGTCTGGTAACAATAAGATGAGAAGATGAGGTTTGAAGTCATCTTACGAGGGACTGCGGGCGTATTCTGGGAAGTCTCAGCTTCTTTCCTATGAGCATTCGAGAAAATGTGGGCTTACAGGATAACCACAGTAAATGAGGCTTTAAGGAATGGGAATTGGGAAACAAACCGTGGTAGGAAGGATGAAACCGTTTTTTCTTCTTAAGAAGGAAGTGAAAAAATAGTCATCAATCTTAAGGCATGGTAATGACTAGCAGAGGAACTTTACCACCTGCTACACAGAACAATTTCCCTCAGCCACCATCTCTGCATCTTCTCTAGGACAGTAAACTACTGCCAGTGGACCCAATCCAGCCTGCTACCTGTTTCTGTAAATAAAGTTTTATTGGAACACAGCCATGTCCATTTATGTATTATCTATAGCTGCTTTCACGCAGAGCATTTTTGAGAGGGACAGAATAGCCTCCAAAGCCAACAAAATTTAGTATTTCAAGTCAATCTAAATGTAAAGTTAGCTGATTCCTGCTCCAAAAGGAAGAGTGAAGAAAAATAACCACTTCCCAATAATCAATAAGAAAATTTGAAAATGGATGTACATATACACACACACAGTCACCCAGCTATACCCTATATATTGAACATGGTTCTTGATGATGTTGGTAACCACGGGAATGAAGTTTCTGATTTCATCCATCCTGACAGATCATGGAAGGGCCCACATCATACTACACAAGATTGTTTCTAAACACATCAGGGGCGTCCATGCAAAAGTGAATCAAAGGACAAAGCCTTTATTTTGTCTGAGCTTAGTTTCTTCATCCATAAAATGTGAGGATGGATTCATCTAAGGAATTTTAAAAATTCTATGACTATAGAGATAAAGAACAGCGAACACACACATTATATATTTGGGGTAAGGAGTGGAGGATGAAGGAGAATGGAGGACACAGGAGTGAGGACAGGCACAATCTCACTCTCAGGAGTGAGAATAGATAAATACGTGTTAGAGGGACAAAATGAAGTCACTTTTATCATTCCTACAGGAGGTATAGATTCTGAAAGAGTTCAGCACCTACAGGGAGTGGTAGAAGGAATGCTCTACTTGCACATTACAATGAATTAATAGAGAGATCAAGGTTCTGTGAATCCTTCTGGAGAGGAGGAGAGAGTCTACAAGGAGACTGGGCAGAACAGGACCTACTCTGGACTTGTAAAGCAGTTTGAGGTGCGACCATCCCAGCCACCCAGAGATGTGCATGCACTTCTGCCCCTTGTACTGGGAAGTGACAGAGCCCAATTTTCTTCTCCAGCCCGTGTGTTTCTTTCTTGAAATGACAACACAGATGTGGCCATGGTGACATCTTCGAAGAACTGAGGTCCCTTTCCTCTCAAACGGCAACTCCAAAGTGGGAGATGTTCAAATTATGACTTTTCTTTCAATAAAACTGCTTCAGCCTACTCCACCATTCTTGCCAAAAGCAGACCTGTCAGTTTGTTTTTAAAGGTGAGACAGAGATAAAGACAGACAAAGAAAGATCCACTGCGGCCTGGTATCTGGGCTTTTGTATCGATCCAGAACAGTGACCAACAAGCAAGTTAGCTGATTTAATAATGTTTGTTAAAGCAAGGACTGGGCATTATCGGTCATCTTCACAAAATAAGCCACGCAAGTTACGATGATTTCCCAAACTGGAAACAAACATATGCTTTGTCGCTGGGTAAATGTACATAGTTTGACTTATAGGTTATGAATCTTTAAAACTCCTACCATAAGTCCTATCGCACATCCTTCGTGAGTACTATCTTTTATTTATTGTGCTAAGCGATTGTTCTTTGTTGACTGGAGCGGTGCTGGATGTGAGCAAAGCAGGTGGGCCACGGAAACATTAACACAAAATACCACTCAGGGAGCAGAGGACATTTTGTCAACAGAGCTAATCACTCTTACAGCAAAATAATCCACTCTTTTAGATATTAAAACAACGAAAACAACTGTGGTGACTTCAAAAGGACTAACTCATTAATCAGTGAAGCTGAGTGAATAATTGCCTCAAGAAACACAAGGTACCAGAAATATTTTATCCAAATACATTTTCGTAGGTTGGGAAAAGGGTCGAGCCTGTCATGTAATACTAAGAAAACACAGAAGGTATTTCCCTAGCCCGTCAGTCTGTGACAGTTGTTTGGGGCACCTGGACAAAGTCTGCAAGTTTTAGGTCTTCCAGCCGCATGTACCCAAACACAAGAGCCATAAAGAGAAAAACGTGTCCGACCCAAAATGGCTGCTTTTAAGTTGTCCATAAAACACTGACTGCAACCATCGCAGCTTGCAGCTGACTATGCAGACTTATTAATAAACCCAGATTTCCCAAGTCTTCAAAGCCAGCACTTCCATGTCCCTGACTCGTGAAGGAGACAGCGATCTGAAAAGCGGTCCACATTGGAGGCAGGGTTCAGATGTGCCGGAACCCTATACACCGGCTGTATCGCCCGCTGCACCCCATAAACCTCACCACAAGCACTGCTCAATGTCTGTCGTTTCTGGAGCGACCCAAAGGCTTTCCAAAGTGTTTCAGAAACAGAAGGAAGGATGCTAACCTCTGCCTGCGTATGCCAGGCTTGGGTGTTCATGAGAAGGATGCAGGCAACGGGCGTGAGGCAGGACCCTCGTTCGCAAACGCAAAGAAAGGAATCCGAGCATCGAGGCATAGCTGCTTATGAGGAAGAGTGGGGGGCATGGGCAGAAAGAAAGGGCTCACTGTGAAAACAGGAGAGGGTGAAAATGGAAAAGCTCTGTCTAGTGGAATATTTGGCATTTTCTTACTGGACGCAGCAAGAAAAGATGGGTTGAAAGGAGAGAGATCTGAATGAGACAACATTTTAGGGTGTTCCCAATGGGGCAGGAGGCCAAGGGAAATGGGAGCAATCCTTGTAGCAGGACCCGATCCCCTGATACCCAGCACAATGAACACAAGGGGAGAGGTGCCATGCTGGGGTGAGGAGCTCAGATGGCGGGACCCGGCAGATGTGGCTTAGAAGCTGGACTTGTCTAGCCGTAAGCTGTGTGAACGTGGGCAGCTAAGGAAGTTTCTTCCTGTGAAGAGTAGGAATTTTAAGAGTACCTAGCTCACAGTGTGCTTACGAGAACAAACTGCACTAATACAGGTACAAAGCCCAAAGCTGGAAGAAAGGAGCTTTCATTAAATTCTACTATTGATATTCCCACTACTGCTCCTACCATTACTATTACTGATAGGAGTACACCTGACTCTTGAACAACACAGGTTTGAACTGCACTGGTCCACTTCCATTGGATTTTTTTTTTCCCCCAATATAATACAGTAAAGTCCTACACATGTATTTTCTCTTCCTTGTGATTTTCTTAACATTTTCTTTTCTCTAGCTAACTTTATTGTGAGAATTCACTATATGATACATATAACATGTAAAATATGTGCTAATCGGCTATATTTATGTTATCAGTAAGGCTTCTGGTCAACAGTTGGCTATAAAGTAGTTAAGTTTTGCGGGGGGACTCAAAAGTTATACGGAGATTTGCAACTGTGCAAGGGGTGGGTGCCCCTAACCCCCACATTGTTCAAGGATCAACTATAATTTCAAACCAAAAAAAAAAAAAGTGGGACAATAGGGATGTTTAGGATTTTTGATAAAAGGAAGGAATGCACTTATTTATTGAAAATGGGCAGGCTATCATCATACCATGTTGAAAGTTTCCTCCTAAAAACAATTTTTAAGCAATGTGCCCAAATCCCGAATCAGCTGGCGAATCTGGGAGAAGGTGAAGGGGGGAAAGTTGGGAAAACAGCATTAATTAGACCATAAAATCTGAAACATGAAACTAAGAACATGAATTTTCCCCTAAAGCTATAAACACTAAATATAAAATTAAGATGAAAAAGTGAACCATCACATATGAAACTTAGCCCTAACAATTCCCACTGATAACATTACTGCTAGCTATTTCTTTTAACTATAAAGTTCCACAGTGGGGACGGGAAAAGGGATATGTAAAAATGTGAAGGAATGACTTAAAAAAAAAAAAATAGTGAAAGGACAGTCAGTCACCAAAAGGTGCCACAGTTGGTACCTCTGTAAATGGAGACTGCGGGCGGTACAGCTTCTTCTCTCTCTGCTTTCCCAGACGCATCTTCTAATTTTGCTACAATGAACGTGTAATTAATTGTGCAGTAGAAAATTCGAAATTATTTGGTATCCATTTTCAATTGAAAACATCTGAATTACACCCAAGCCTTCTGCAGAGCCAACACTGAGGATTTCACTCTCAGCTCTGGCACACTGGGGTATTTTGTAGGCACTGGCAGAGTTAAGTGACTGTCTCGGCACCTCTGCCAGCACATTCAGCAGCCATTCCCTAACTGTGCCACAGTCACTCTGCCAATATTTTATGGGAGTTTCACAAAATGCACCTATAGCTAGTTAGACTCACAAATGAGAGGACCTCCTAAAATTCTGGCTTTAAAAAAAAAAAAAAAACCCTTTTTTTTTTTTTTCCCTCCCGTTCTTCATTCTTCAGAAACTTCCCTAGCCTTCTAGAAACAGGATGGGCCACGGGAATCAAATATTATCTCAGATTGGAGATCTAACAAGGGGGTTTTGCCAGACAACAGCCTAGGGAAGCTATTGGTTAGATGCAGTATGTAATTATTTGCTATCCCCGTTCCAGGTACGAATCCCATAGAAATTACAGAAGGAGGGCAGCAAGGAGCCTTGAGACATAAAAATCATTGCCATGTGTAAAAACTTAGATGTTAAAAAAGAAAATGCAAGCACAAGAATTTAGCCAGAAAAAAAAAAAAACAACAAAAAAAAACAGACATGCCAATAAAAAAACTGCTTCTTAAAATTTGGCTGGCAGTGTCCTTCCCCTCCCCAATGGATACTCTTAGTAAAGAAAACATGGTAGGTTTTTTCTCCCTTGACTGTATTTGATTTCCAATTAAAATTAAATATAAACTGAAACGCCACCTGGATTTTAGCAAAATCCAATCCCCGCCCTCCACCGCTCCTTTTTCTTAAAAGAAGAACCTGGGCTTACATATACAAACATTTCGCTAAATGACCCGTGGCAAATTGCGTAATGCCAGTAAAAGTTGTGTTTTTTAAGTTATGAGCCCCAAAGATTTTATCTGAAATAAAACCCTGATTCAATTCAGATTCTGGAGGCAAACTGTGTCCTTAGCTCTGCCTCTAAATTTAAAACATTTGTGGCGGGGCCCCTTCAGTAATGTTGCTAGTAGGTATGGAGGAGAAATTCTGTATTTATTAAGATAATATGTTTTCTTTTCTAAAATGGTAAATTGGGGCACTAATTGCCTACAAGAACGGATTCTCTGTAGTCTTCCTATAGAGGTCAGTTTCTAAATGAAGAGTGTGACTGTCAAACAGGACTGTGCCCTTATTTCAATTAATTATCTCAATGAGGGAAGACACAGGAACTCTGGAATTCACAGATGAGGGCTCTCCTTGGAGGTCTCTAACACGAATTTCTACACTGCTCTAAGGTGATCGCATTTGAATATAAATTGGGTGGAGTATGCTAAAGAATGGAAGAGCCCTGAGAAACAAGTTGGTTCCCTTCCTGGCCTCTGCCTTTGGGTCCCTAAGATTTCAGCACCGCCTTTTCCCTGTCTTCAAAAGGTGCTGAGCAAACAAAATAATACTGTCGAGAGCACTATTATTTTAAAGGCTTGACTAGTGGGCTAAGGCCTAAGGTCTATTATTCAATGTATTTGTCACATAACTCTGCTCCAGAAGTTATCTCTATTGCCCCATTCTACAGACAAGAAAAGTAAGGCTCAGAGAGACTGGCAAAACTCATTTACTTCATTCAGTAAGTACTAGAGGTGGGTTTTGAACTCTTGTCAGTAGGATTCCAAAATGCCTCGAATGAAATGTTTCTCCTGCATTTTCTAGTCCCTGAGCAGTGAGATGAGTCTCTAGGGGAAATATCATGCACTGGGTAGCCAACTAAGTACATCTGTATACGACTGTCAGTACGATACTCAAGGACGTCCATAAGACAAGGAAACAGGCTAGCTCCACTGTCCATGCTTTCAGGTGCCCTGCCCTTTTGAGTGGTTATCAGACAGTGATCCTCCAACCGGCAGCAGAGAATGAGTTAAGAGCATCAAAAATGCAAATTCTTGGACCTCACCCCAGATCTACAGAATAAAGTGCTCCCAGGGTGGGTTTAGCAATATGTTTTAAGATGCCCTCCAAATGATTCCAATACATGTATAAGTCTGAGAACCACTGCAGAATGCCATACAACCTCTCAGTAAAAGTGTACCCCTGAATCAAAGGCTATGATGGTCTTAAGCCTCTTGACACCCCATGCCACACTGACCCCAGAATGGGCTACTCTAACTTACACTCCCATCAACCACGAAAGGGAGCCCCAGCGGTATACGTAGCATTTACTGTAACCTTTGCTGATTTAGCCAAAGATCTTTCAAGTAGTGTGTGAAGCTGGTGATTGTGTTCGAATAGATATAAAAAGCCTCTTCGAACCCGTGCAGAGTGCTTTATATGACCTTACTTTCCAGAGTTTTCTTCGGAGCTGGCATTTATAAGTGCTACATCTAAGATATCCAAGAACGAATTCCAGGGACACATTGGTAAGCATTTAGAGCCAGAAGAGGAAACCTTTTCCAAATTAAAGATAGGTTACTAATATACTTAACATTAATTAAACACAGAAAAATCTAGGAACATTTGTCAAAACACTGAACCAGCAAGCAAATCTAATTAACATGCAGTATGGACTGCATAGTGTTTTAATTGCAGGGTAGGAGGCTGGGGCATGATGCACATGAAACTCATTGCAAAATGATACAAGCACACATACAAACATACACTTCTCAGAGCACAAGATGCTGGGCTTTCATCGGATTCACAAAAGAGGAACCATAAACCTGCAAAATGTACGCATGATGAAATTAAAGACATGTCCTGTGCCAGGGAAACCCTCCCACCAGGAAGGCTAAAGAGAAGCTCACTAACTGTGAGATGTCATGATAAGTCATCTGGTAACAAGCTTACAACCAGAAACAAATAAGAATGTAAGAAAACAAAGAAGAAAGGCAGAGGGGAGAAAATAAAAGGCCATGCGCTTCTAGGAAAGACAGTTCATAAATAGCTGGATTGAACGAATACCTTCAAATATCACAACTATTTTAAAATTAGGCATTAGGATTTCAGTTGTTCTAGCTCTATGACAAATAGAGGTGATTTGGTTAAAACTCGATATTAAAAGTATGTAAAATATGGACACCACCAACCAAATGACCAGCCTTGTCAGTCCCCATCTAATCTCTGTGGAGATCGGACACTCGACTCAGGCAATGGTCTGTGTAAACAGACAGGCCCCACACCATTTCCTGGAGACCAATAAACTCAGATGCTGGCGTCTGGCATAGAAAGACTTCTACTTACCATTTACCCCTAGTCGTTCCACAGTGGAAATCCCCCTTGCTTATCCCAAAATTAAAAATGGCAAAGTGGCAAAGATACACTTCTTGGGCACTGAGGTCATAAACCGCACCCATACAGTTCAGTATACATCTTCCGTCCACTCTCCCCGATTGAAAGGGTTAAATTAAATCAGCTGGTGTGCATGTACTGAGTTAACTATTTCCCAAGTTGTACCAGTCTTCAAAAATCCCACCAACATAGGCACAAATAAACTCTTCCCCTCTGGATTACTGAAGATGTATTGCTTAAGTCATTCATCTGTTAATTAGTCATATGCGTATCTTCTACAGCTTGTCTTCATTTTGCTTTGAGATTTTTACTGATATTTAATGCATATGTTTATGTTTTGTTCCACTACGATTAGATTCTAAGTTTTATGAATTCAGGGAGATGTTAAGGGTGTTTCTTCATATCTTCTAGCCAACCATGGGACTGTGAACCTAAGATACGCTCATTTTTATGTTAATTTTCTTTGGTAAGAGAACCATGGGGAAGAACATCCGCTCTTTGAGTGACTCAGTGTCCAACTTCCATTTCCTTAGAGGGCTGGCTGATTATTCCTCTAACCACCAATAATGCCAAAACATTTAATTTGTGAAATGCATTCAGTTAAATGATTAGAAAGGAACTCTGCAGGTAGGATGACACCAACAAGTGACTTTACCACCCTGGAAAATGTAAGACAAAGTCTCAAACTGTGATATATGTATTTCTTGAGGGATAATTTAGGGAAAAAAATAAGGAATGATCCTGCAGTTTTGTTACTTTCTATAAAGTAAGAGGAGAAGGTTCTAGAAGGCAAGCCTTGCCACATCTGCCATTTACTAATTCAGGAGGACGGCAGCTCTAGACAACATCCAACAGGGGGATGGTGGTGTTTCAATAAAACCTTTTTTTTTTTTTTCCCCAGTCCAAGAAGGGAATCTATTAACTCACAGAATTCAAGAAAGGGTTGAGGAAACACATCACAAAACAGGCAGGTAAGAACCAAAAGGCAAGAACAAGTGGATCCAGGAACTCCAATGCTGCTGAGTCTTCCCCCAACCCCGTGCTCTTGACTCTTTCTAGCTCTTTCCTTCTTCTTACTTGAGATCCTTAAATGATTATTATCTACCTCACTGGGTCATTATGAGAATTAAATGAGATAACACCTTGCAAAGAAATAAAATATCACAGTACTCAATAAATGTCAATAAAACCTTTCTTTAAAAAAAAAAAAAAGGTGGTGGGCCAGATTTAGCCAGATAGGCCCTCTGGCTTAGTTCACCAATCCCTCGTAGAGTCTGCAGGTTTAACACAACGCTTTGTACCTAGAACCCGCCCAGTCAAGGGACTGAACAAATGGTCGAGACAAGTTTAAAATATTTCCGGAATATA
Source organism: Neomonachus schauinslandi (assembly GCF_002201575.2). Lineage (NCBI taxonomy): Eukaryota > Metazoa > Chordata > Mammalia > Carnivora > Phocidae > Neomonachus > Neomonachus schauinslandi. Next base: position 176,843,237 of record NC_058403.1, on the reverse strand, counting down.
ATCGTGACAATTCTAATTGTGAATATCACATCCTCAGCTTACGCATGATGCTTTTCCTTCTGTAAACACATTAATGACACAGTCTTTAGATAAATGTGCATAGCATAGGCATATAATACACAGCACAAACTTTGAATTGGGAAGACAAGTGTATATCCAATGAGATAATCAGAGTATCATTATAAAAATGCACGTAAAGGCATTTTCACTTACTACTTTTGGATGGTGAATGCCTATTGAGTTGAAATGGAAATATCATGAGTAGGACGAAAAAAATGAGGCAAGGTAAGCAATATTATCACAGAATTATTTATCATACACATTAGGATCAAAAATAGTCAGGAAAGAATGAGCATTATGTCATTCTCTCCCAGTATTTAACCTTGTAAAAGGTTGTTGAGTTCATAGGGAAGATAACAAGAGTCAATACAAGAGGCTATAAAAATGGAACTACGGCTTACCATGCAACCTTGAAAAATTAATACTTAATAATTATAATAATAAAAGGCCACTTCTGCCCTGTTTTAGGATGTTACATATTATTTTATTAAATTTTTCCAAAACTCTTTCTTCCTTTGGCTCTGAGACACATGGCTCTGCTGTTGAAAAGCAAAAGACATTTTACGCACAATTTTCCCTCTACTAGAAAGAGGTATATTGTGCCCTTCAGTGAACATAAAATTGATATTATCATCTCTTAGTTTATATCTCACTACTTAACCTTCAGATTAAAAGTTATTGGATTTGAATGACTAAGAAGACATCATGTCACCTTCCCTTCAATGTGGAGACAGGGGAGTTCGGAATGAGAGAAGGTACAGTGATAAAAACACGGATTTCGGACCAGCTGACACTTTGCCTCTTTTGACAAGCAACCGTGACACTGACAATTCCTTGTGCTTGTATGGATGATATATTGTGTGACAAAGGGTCTGTCTACTTTCAGAAACTTTGCTGAAGACGGATCTGCATCAGGACGTTAATTTTATTTGGAGTACAGTCAAAAAGGAGCAGTCCAAAAATAGGGATGAAAGAGTTAAGTCAAGGAGAACCTTAGGGTTACCACCTTTAAAAAAATCCTACCCCGGGGCGCCTGGGTGGCTCAGTTGGTTAAGCGACTGCCTTCGGCTCAGGTCATGATCCTGGAGTCCCTGGATCGAGTCCCGCATCAGGCTCCCTGCTCGGCAGGGAGCCTGCTTCTCCCTCTGACCCTCCCCCCTCTCATGTGCTCTCTGTCTCTCTCATTCTCTCTGTCTCAAATAAATAAATAAAATCTTAAAAAAAAAAAAATCCTACCCCTCTTACGCAGAAGATACTGGAAAATGTTCTCTCCAGAGGGATTAAAGAGAACAGAGCTGCTTTCCCTCCATGCGCCTCTATGCAGGGCTCAACTCAAAACACACAAACAAGGCCTTGACATCCCTAAGCAGTTTAATCTATACCTTGTCAATGAGTCTGCCAATAGCACCACTGTTTAATAATCACACAACATATTTTTCCAACAAAAAAAACACAACCCCCCCCCCCTTTCCCCCTAAAAAAAAAAAAAAAAAATTCATTCTAAGAAACTTGCGTCAATATGAAACGGACTTTATCAAAGATCTAACTTCATAGTTTTGTTCTCTAAAAGAGATTAAGTCCATTCCATGATCAATAGGAACACAAGGCAGTTTATCAGCATTTCCCACGTGACTTTTGGAAGATATACTCATTAGTAACTGGCAAAGGCTAAAGGGAAAATACTTGATAATTTTAATCTGAAGAAACATACAATCAAAAGAGTGAGTTTTCGTGATGTAAGAGGATGTCGTATTTTTTTAAACAGTCTTTTGGTATTCAAATGTAGGAGGAGAAATGCAGGGAGCAAGGGGGTAAAGGTGGTCAACAAAAGCAAGTCCTCAATTAAATGAAGCAGGAGTTAGAGGCCAATTACTGAATTCAGAACCTACTGCAAGAGCCTTATCACTGCTATTAATCTTTCAAAGATCTCTTTCCTTCTAAGCCAGGCCAGGTCCAACCTTCTAATTTACCTTCAGTACCACTCCTCTTGAATGGCCTTTCTTCTCTGCCTAGAAACCTCCCCTGGCTTAGAAACCCAAGCCTCCAACAAGCTGAACCCAGGTAACCTTTGAACCACCTTCCCACTGCTCTCATCCCGGCTCTTCAGGCTCTTCAGGCTCCAGTCAAATAAACTCCAAATTAATTACCCTACCATGCACATTTCCTTACACAGAGGCAGTACACACGTATTAGTTACATGAAAGAATATTTAACAAATGAATAAATGCATTTCAAGAACTCCAAAGCGAAGAAACAAAGTTAATACGTAGTTTCCAGTGTAGCACATTTATTAGCTCACTTGGAACAAAGCTGAGACCAGGCCAGTATGTGAAACTCTCTTCATCACATTTTCTTGTGTGAGGAAAAAGAAAAAAAAAAATGTGGTTGTATTTCTCTGAACCAAATCAAACACAGTATTTAGCAAAGGGCCTCTGGAATGTTACAAGTAACACTTCATAATTACAATAGATTTGAGTTCAAAGACCAAGTGATGAAAAGAAACTTTCTAATACGGGGTTCAATTCCCTATATAAACTTCCCTTTTGTTGCTCCATCTACCACTTGCATTTATATTGCCATTCTACTTTGTCATAAAAGCAGTCACCTTGTAACCCTTTTTATCAAGTAATCTATGCACTACCTAAAAGTACACTCGACTCCATCAGTCGAGCTATATAGGTTTACATTACACAAACATACCAATTCTGCGTGCTCAGCACTACTTGTCAATAAACGCAAGCAGTTGCAAAAGAGCAAAGTAGGTTCCTTGCCTTCAGAGAACAGATAGGAGCCGGCCAGTTTTGCAAAACAAACTCTCTGCAATCAGTGAAGCTAATCTGTCAACAAATTACCATTAAAGTCATACCTCCTGAAAGTTCAAAAAGAGATTTCTGATTAGACAAGAGGGGGTATTTATTATTATTATTAATATTATTATTATTATTATTATTATTTGCAGCTCACAGGTCAGGGCTTAAAATTGCCTTCTCAAAGTAGGGACACTTTTACTTAAAGCTGAGGGTACACTTCACTCATGGTGAAATGTGGCATCTAGCTTTCTATGTACTTGGCTCTTTTTCTGTTGTTGTTTCTCATGCCATCTTACCTTTCAACAGAGAATGTAATGACACACAACTGTTTGGTAATCAAAACTTGAAAGGATTTCATATAAGGCTCACATCACAAGTTACCTAAATCTCTAACAATATTTTGATGACAAGGAGGTCCAAACTCACAGAGTAAAGAACTAGCTCCAGCGTTCAGGGTGAAGGATGCCTTTTCCAGAAAGAGCCACAAAAGGAATTGAGAAAAAGTGGGACTCTGTTATTGTTATGGCTGCTTTTCTTTGTCACAATTACCCGAATTCCTCTCTCACTTTTTTCTCAATTTGTTTGCATGGTTTTTGCTAACATTTTGATGGCACCGATTCTTACTACAAATTTTTGATCATCAGTAGCTTCTATATTTGAACTCTACCTTGTGTTCAAAAAGAATGTATCTTGGTAGAGTGAGTCCTTTAAAATTATAGTTTGAGTTTTCACCCACCAGTGAAGGAAGGTGCTAGCTCCTAGCATAGAGCCTGCCTCAATGAGAGAACTCAATACATTAAGATCTTCTTCTGCACTGCCTTCCAGAAGCTTTCCTTCTCAGACACAGAGATGCTGACCATCTTTTCCCTTCCAATGGCATCAAAAGACCTTCCTTTCAGACACAGTCCCTGGCAGCTACAAGGCAAAAGGCCACTTGAGGGTATTCCTAACAAAGTTAATAAAGCAACCTTAAACAAAGAGAAGAATGGTAAGGCCGAACTGGCCATTGCTACCTGGTCTTTGTACTAATCCACACCTAATCACTTGGGCCTCCCTCTGTAGAGTGAGGAACAAGGCAAAGGATGGCCACAATAATGGTACCATGGTTCCCATAAAGGAACAGGAGTACGAAAGAGAAGCGCACAGGGATGGTCTCTTTCATTGGAGCTCACTGCCCATCCAAACACACACAGCGATTTCTTCCAGGCGTTGTTTTTCACAGGGGCACTTCAAGCTGGAAATGTTGGCAGGACAACCTCTCTCTTTTGCCCAATATCCACTAGTCATTTTGGTAACAAGAACAAAATGAGGAAATTCATTCCACCATTTTGAAAATGAAGAGAAGAATCTTCAATTTTGTGTATTGGTTTATGCTAACATGTTCACACTCTGGTCGTTATCATTTGGTTACTCACATTCAGGAGACCCCAGGATACAGACCCGTGATTCTCCCAGGCCCCGCTGATGGCATATTTTCTACATCCTCGGGGAATATACACAGCCAGATTTCCTTCCCACTCCTCCTGTCTCTCTGAGCTTCTCTAGTCCTGGGCAGTGACTCATCTCTCACCTCCTTTAATAGTTTATTGGCGAAATGCAACCCAATGAATCCCTCTTCTTGCCTCTCATGATGTTTCAGAAGCTACTTATCCTTCCTACCTCTCTTAACTCTTCAGGACTCATTCAATGTTTTCCTCTCTTTCTTTTACATTATTAATGGGAAACATGTACATAGACATGTGTTGATGGTTGATAGGTAACTTTTGGGCCAAAAGGTCCAACACCTTAAACCAAATGTCAAAGAACCATTGTCAAAAAATGAAACAAACACTTCACTTATCCACACTCTCTAAATAATCCATATTCAAATCCCGTATATAATGTATCTTTTTTTTTAATGTCTTTCTCACAGACTACCTCTACACTGCCCTCCTCATATAAAACAATAGCCACACCTCAAAACCACAGCAACCAAAGCCCTCTCTATACTGATTTGCAGACAATAAAACTGCCAGGTGGTACCCAAAAAAAAAAACCCCATCATTAAATGGAATGTTGTTAAGAAATAGCTGTTTTATTTAACAGCTATTCATTTTTATTGAATAAACATTTTCTAGTATGCATTCTGTTAATTGACCTGACAGCATATGCTGTATATGGAGAAACTTCTAAACATTATGCTCTATGTAATATGCTTATCTGAAAAAGCTCTCATTTGCAGCAATATGGAAATAAAATTCTGCTTTCTAAAATTCAAGACTTTTAAAATGCATTAATCCACACAGTTTATGAAATTGCTCTGGACATTTTAAAATCCTTTCTTTAGGAAAAAAAACTTCAGTAATTGGTAATAGTATTTGTTGCTGAGTTTCATAATGGAGTAGTGCATATCCAATACAGAACTTTTACAGACCCAGAAATGGGGCAGGCATAATAGGAAATAAAAAGCAGTTACGGTATCGGGTAAAGAATTACCCAGTGGCTAAAAGAAATGTTCAGAAACTCTATCAAATTATATTATTAGGAAACTATTGTTATAATAGTTTCATGGCCCAGATATAAGTAGACTTGAGACATTACAGAGATAATACATTTCATTTTGAGGAAGGAAGACAGTTGGGGAGTGTGTTGGCGGGCTCCTCCAGCTACTGGCAGCACCTCTCCTTGGTGATGGCTTCTGAGTGATGATGGCATCTTGCAGAACTACCAACCCCCCTGCCTAGAGGGCCACAAATGAGCGATGCTGCTCGGTGGGAGCTAGGGCAGCCTGGAGGGTGGCGGGCTCCCTGACTTCACGAGCAATCCATCCCTTAACAACTGTTGTCCTCGTAGGAATATTGGTCTAGGGTTACCAGATCTTCTGATTTTTCAAGAGAAGATGGAAAAGCCAGATTCCCCCTATTTTTCTAGGTTGTCACCTATGTAATTCTTTTTTTTCTTTTTTTAACAATTCTTCTTAGACCTAATTTAGCCAACCTACAGACCAGTCCCAGCATAGAAGTCACTCATTCCACAGCTAATCTTTGTGAAAGCTCTCCATTCTGAAAGGGCACTTGCTATCATTTGTAATTATCTTTGGTAATAAGAATCAAACATGGAAAGGCTTGCATTTATTTTAAAAGTCCTAGCACTAGGCAAAAATTCTCCCTATATCGTCAACGAGTGCACTGGTGCAACTGGAAAATCCTATAACATTCAGTGTTACACACAGCATAATTAACTCATTTTTATACCAAGCCCTTTTAAGCCACATCTTTTTGTTCCATGGACTTCTAACATATTTTACAGTTCTAATTCTCTTCCACTGTCCTACATTAATCAAAGCTGTAACCCCTGTTGTCTTTGTACTACAGAATCAGAATGTGCCCCTGGCGAGGAATGGGGGAAAAGTCAACAGGAATTAAATTTCAGTGCAACTGTTTACTCAACTGTGGCCTGCAGTTATTGAAATTTTATCCGTGGTTTTGTGTGACTACCGCAGTAATGAATTCAGCATGGCTGTGATTTTCTCACTGCTGGTATTCTCACTTCAAGTAAAAACCTGTAGAATAAAAATGACGAAAACAACCCAAGTCCATCACGTTGACCCTCGCATTTCTCCAAAGCGCTTAATTGTTGCAGTTTTCGGTCCAGAAGGAAACTAGGTTCACTCTAGTCCTGCAAAACTTTTTCAATCCCTTAGTTTCTTTTCCCCTTCAATCCATCTACAGATTTTCTTGTCCTCCAACAACCTGTGAAGAGCCACATCTATACTTCAAGGGGCAAACAGCTGTATTTTATTTTACAAGATCGAAAAGGCCTGCCAAGCATAATGTATGTGGGGTTTTAGCCACAGTGATAAATCCAACTACTCTCTCTTCCTAAGTCATATCAATAGCAAATAAAAATAAAATTGTTATAAAAAGTATTTAAAATGAGTTTCGAAGTACAATCAAAAAGGTACTGACATCCATAACACATAACAGCATGTTTTCCAAAGTGGTTGCAGCCAAAATAAAGGGGGGAGATGTGCTAATTTTGTTACTGATGCTTTTTAAGGAAGATGCTGTTAAAAAATAATGCACTTTCCTAACTGTCTCCTATGAGGCCAATGTGTTGTTGCTGTTATTGGTGTAGGGGTGTGTATGCGTGTGTGTTGACGGTATATATGTAAAGACTTTGGCTGACTTACTACTTTAAGATGGTAAATGATCTTCAGTTCTTCATAGAAAACTCTAAAGAAGTGAATTTCCCATTTATTTAATTAATGTACCTTAAGTACTAAGCATGTGGGGTACTCACCCCACAGGTCAAGAGCACCACACCTCACCTGCTCCATAAGGAACCAGCGGATCTTGGTCTCTGTAGGGTAAGGACATAGAACACAGCACTCCGAAACAGCAACTGCCCGTTCTCAATATAACCATAAGTACCTGAGAACACCACCACATGAACGATGCATGCACACATGGATACCTTCCTACCATTTGAGGATATGTTTTGCTAACCACCTCGGCAGTTAGAATTTGGCCATTTGCACTCATTTAAGTGCACAACCTTCCACACGACATACATCATCAATTCCAGCTGATGTGATGCCCAAGGTGCAGGCACAGAAGGGTCTGGGCGGCCAGGGAGAGAGACCATACCACGTCACTTAGATGAAGCGCCTTGCAGTGAGACCTGAGCACGTCTGCTAGTTTCCTTTTCTTTCTATTCCACTAACTTCTAACAGACTAACAATGTAATGATTCTTCATGTTTTAAAAAACTTCTTAGCAAGAAGAAAATAAAATATGCTCAGTGCCTGTCAAAGGCTATAACCCTCATACAAAAAGGGATTCCCTTTACTTCTCTGATAACGGTTTCCAAGAAAATGGTTTGAGAAAAGGTTCGCCTTCATCCTCCTCAACCCCCAACGATTTCTGTTTCTTTCAGAAAGTCCCGAAGATGCATCATTCTTTTTTCACCTTTCTGAAATGGCACCATAACTATGCATTAAGTAAATGAATCAAGGACTAAAATGGAACAAAACCCACCCATTATCATTTAACAAAAATAAATCCTATTTCCTGATTCCAAGAGAGGCTGGAAAAACAGTGCTGTCTTCAAGCGGGTGCTACTTACTTATTTGAATTCTCCTCAACACTGGGGCCACACACCACCATTTCGGGGTCACCTTTACCATTTGGAAATATTTAATGAGTCACCCACAGGTACCCACTGACATGCCTACGGAGAACGTAAGGAGAATGAGTATGTCCCAATTTATAAGCATCTGGGGGAGCCACCAATAAGAGCTAATTTAAAGCATTACGAGGATCTAGCCACATTATCAGCTGCCATATGTGCCACAGGACACATAGGTCAGTGGCCCACACCCTGAAGTTCCTACAGGTTGCAGGGGGCAATTTCTTACACTTAAGCCTGTGCGGTTGTTGCTTCTCCTGCTGTATACCCACTCCTGCCCCTTTGCTCCTACTGTCTGCTTCTACTCTCCTGATGCACCTACTCCCCCTCCCATCCCCTATTCCTTTTATCCATTATCCCTCATTTCGTGTCTTTCTTCACCAGGCTCAATAAGCCTGATTATTATTATTACTTTCTAACTCAAGCATCGGGAACCATTTCTCCAAAGATTCATTGTATTCCAAACAGTTCAGCTTCGGGCTGCCACGGTGGGGCCTGGGAAGGGTGTCCAGAGGTGCACTCAAGCTCGTCGTTAACAACTGCTCCCCAAGACGGGGGTGGGGAGCTTCCAAGACTCTCAACTCCCAAGGGCTTGGGCACTAGTCTCTGAAGGCCACCACCAGGCCGCTAGATGCTGCTGACAGGCGGCCAGTGCGCCAGGTGAGCCTCCCAACACTCCGGGGGCGGGGGAGGGCGGGCGGTGCGAGTGCGAAGGGCGAGCGGGAGAGCTGGCCCCCGGTCCCCGGCACCCCCAGTACCTGCTGCTGCTGCACGTGCACGAGCTCGGCGGCCCCCGCGTCCGCAGCCGGCGTCTCCCCGTTGGACCGCCCCTCGCGAAGACTGGCACACTGGAGCAAATGGTTGCTGCCGCTCGACCCGTTCTGGATGGCTGAACCGTTACTTTTTGTCTCAGTCCCAGATTCTTGCATCATGACTCAAAAACCTGAGAGAGGGATTTTCAGGAGGGAGCGGGGGAGAGAGAGAAAAAAGCAGCTGTTAAAACAGTTGTTGGACAGAAGGAGCAGGGCCCTGCCGTCCGTGTTGCCAAACTGTAAGCAGTTGTCCTTTTCTCTCACGATCGCTTTTAGCCCTGGGTCGTGGTCCCCTAGTGTCGGAGGACGGAGGGACCGGTCCAGCCTCAAGGTGTAGCAGTGGTCCTTTCAATAGGCTGTTTCCCCTTGGGAGGAAAAAAAACAACAAACTTTCGGGGGAACTCAGGATTTATGGTTAAATTTCTGTGGATTGTGTCTGGATGTTTTGCTCAAAAACCAGTAAGTCGCTGTGTGTGGCATATTAGGTGTAACATTAAATTTTAGTGTGTGCAGGCTCTGCGTGGGGGTGGTACACTCCTAGAGGGAAAGTCTCCAACTCCACTCTATCAAGACATGACACACACCACCAGGAGGGGCCCCTGAGGTCAAAAAGCGAAGAGCATTTAAAGATTCGTACTCCCCAGAATCATTCAGGTACTGAAAAGTCTTCAAAATTGGCCATTCCAATAAGATCGGCCACATTTAGAGAGGAAAATAAATCCCCACTTTTCAGGAGCTGAGAAAATTCAGACTCTGATCTTTGTCCTAGGGTTAAAACTTCCCTAGGAAATCCTCTTCAAAGTTAGGGGGTTTTCTCATGCTGGATTACTAACCTCTAGTTTGGTTTAAGGCCTGAAGGGTCCGGGACACCTTATATTTATTTTGAAGAAAAATCAGGCCTTAGGCAGACCAAAGAAAAGGTCTGAATGTGAAAGTATGAAATGTCTAATAAAAAAAAAATATGTGTGTGTTATGTGTATACAGTAGGTATATAATATGTATGTCTGTATGTATAGTGCAAGATGAGCAGCTGAAGGATATCACCTACATACATGTAAATATATTTCACATTCTGCCCAGCTACTCTCTAGGTACAAAACCATTACCCTACGGAGCCAATTCAGCTCTCAGTAAAGGTGTCTGATTATGACAAAAGATAGATAATATTTACTAATACCAAATGTTACCATGTATTGATTACCAGTGCTGTGCCGAGCCCACCTGCAGGTGATTTATGTATATCCACCAGTTTAGCTGTGAATGCCACTGGTATCTCCAGTATGCAGATGGGAAAACTACGGCTCCATGAGGACCATTTTAATTTGCCCAGCATAAATCACTAGTAACGGTGCCATCAGGATGTGAACAAGTTCAGTCGGATGTCAAAGTTCTTAACCCTGTATTTTCTTCCAGTTGAGGTGCAGTAAGGAGCAAACAATGAAATGGCAGGGTCATACTCCAAATTCACAGACGAGGTCTTTGAACAGGAAAAATAGTCACTAAAGGACTTGACAGTTCCAATATCAAAGCTGAGAAATGTCTGAATGTTAAAACTTTAATGTGAGGGGCACCTGGGTGGCTCAGTTGGTTAAGCGCCTGCCTTTGGCTCAGGTCATGATCTCAGGGTCCTGGGATCGAGCCCCACGTCAGGCTCCCTGCTTGGCAGGGAGCCTGCTTCTCCCTCTCCCTCTGCAGCACCCCCTGCCTTGTGTTCTCTCTCTCTCTCTCTGTCAAATAAATAAATAAAATCTTAAAAAAAAAAAAAAAACTTTAACGTGAAACACTGATCTCGGATAAAAGGGCTGAAAACTTATAACAAGTATTTTTGCATCGTGTAAAGATAGGCACAGCCTGCACTACAGAAATTCTCCCCCACTCATGAAATATGTGACAACAGGGAAACTGAAACACTTGGGACCTCCTCTTCAGAGGAGGCCGCCCTCCTGCCAGAAGTTGGTTTAAATCCCTTTTCTACCAACTTCCACAAAAGCCTAATGGAAAATTAAAAGCAGAAAAATTCACATCTTTCTTCATTTCCTTTCAGTGCGCTGTATGATCCAACTTGAGTACAAACTTTATAAACCCAGAAGACTTATTTTTTAAAGTTAATCCAATTCTGAGGGGGATTAAGAATGGCATTTTTTTGTTGACAGGTGGGAAACAAATTCAGAAGCAACAGCTGATTCACTCTCTTCTCTTGAGATCGGACTTTCCAGTAATTAGAGTCCTTTAAAAACCGCCTTTATATCCTTACTGTCTGCAGAGCATAAAACCTATCAAAAATACAACTAAAACTTTCTCTAAGATAGAAGAACCAGGCAATACAAGTACCTTGTTTCAATGTTGTGAAATTGAGGGTCCCCCCCCCCCAATGTTTCAGTTTCTGTTTCATAAACCTGCCCATTTGTATAGAAATGAAGGAAAAGATGGTGTTTAGGTATTTGAGGGGGAGAATGGTTGTCCTAGAGTAGTTAACAAAGAAACTCATTGAATTCTTAGGGTATGTCACAAGCATACCTAAAGAAAAAACAAAAACATTTTCTTTTTAACTTTCTGGAAAGCCTACCCACATCAGCGAATGGACCCGCAAAAGACAAAAACATGGCTTACACATGCGATCCATACCTGCCCTCAGAAGGGGGCATAGCTAGCCAGATACCGTGTCCTCAGAGCTATAGGGAAGAAGGCTGCTTTTCACACCCCGCGACCACTGGGACGCCTGACCTCAGAACAGGTGTCTAAGAGATGCCCCGCTTCTGTTTCCTGGGTTTGACACCGTGGTGGTGGGTGGAGTAAGGACAGTCTCCAATCCACAATTTGATGAGAAGGTTTTGCTCTACGCAGTTCCAAGAAGGCTGCCAAGTCCTCCAGGAGAAGTTTTGCAGGCATCTCGCCAAGCAGCTTGGCTTGCGAATCGGGTCTGTGAGAGTGCAGGCATTGGGACCGAAATTGCATAAAGGATTATTTTGGTCTGAGGATGTCCTTAATTAGTCAAGTGCTAACAGTAGTATGTAGGTTGCAAGATTTAAAATTTCCCATAATCTCCCACACCAATCAGGAGAAAACAGCTTTTTGAAAAGCACATGTGAAAAATTAGGAGTGTCGATGTCTAAGAACATTTCTAACAATATCTGGGCTGGCAATATTTCTTTCTATGGAATGTTCCAAGCCATTTAATAAGCCTTTATGTCTGTACAACACTTCACAAACTACAAGACTCTCTGAGGTACTTTTTAAACTCATAACAAGTCCATCGGGGAGAAGAGGCAGGTGAAATTTATCCCCATTTTACAGATAAGAAAACCAAAACTCAGCAGGTGAAGGAACAGATACAGCCATAATCACTTCCTGTTTCAGACATGAACTTGCCCATTCAATGAATGGCAGAGAAGTTCCCATTTGCAAAGTCCTGGGCAAGGGGGTGCATTAGTAAATGAATGAAAAGAAAACTAAGCAATTCCAGGGAAGACAGTACCAAGGTGCCAGGTGGACAAATAAAAGCATCTAAAATACAAAGATGAAAGTGTCGGCATTCTTTAGCAAACACCTCTATTTGTCTTTTTCTATTGAGTTTTACAATTTGGGAATCATCTCAAAGCAGGTCAGTGTATACAAGAGGCATGTGCGTTTTCTGACACCGAACACTGTAACTTCTTTTCTTAGAGGGAGCTTGTCATAGTCATTCAGTTTGTATAACCTCCGCTTCCCTCTGGGACTCCTTATAACCAATGAACTGCTCTGCTCCATGGCAAATCGAGAGCAAGAAACGATACACAATCACCCCGAGTGCACGAATATGGAGGCATGGCACCAGGCGGACATGACCACCCTTCCCCACTAACAAGCCCTCTGGAAACAAAGACAAATCTTCCTCTGGCTTCCTGCATGGCTTCTCCGAATGAGCTGGGCCTGTTTAGGTCACATATGATCCATTCAACACAACCCTGCGAAGGCTGAGGCTGTAATCGCATGGATGTCAGAAAGCTGAAGGAAGCCAAAATGGCCCACTTCTCGTCTTGCTTGGAAACATGACAGAGCTACTGATTTCAAAAGATCGATTTTTGTGCTGAAGGAACTTGTAGAAAAGGATAACAACTGAGTTTAGCATGCTTATTTATTGTCGTTGCCAACAGAGCATACTCTGGAAGTATTCTGGAAAATTCATAATGTCCAGGCCAATGTATTTATAGTAAATTAAAGCAATGCTTTATTATTATGATTATTTCCTTGGTTACAGTGTTGATGCTGAAAATTTAAGGAAAATAAAGCCCTTGTTATCATGCTTGTGAAAGATTTTAAGCTAACAAAAAGTTCAGTCTTGATTCCAGGGCAGTTAATTAAGGTTGACCAAGTCAGGCAGAAGTAAATTAACTTGGCTGATCAATTATTTATATGAAGCAGAATAAATGCCCTTAAAGAACTTCGTCTGTTCATGAAAGGATGTGTAAATTAAACTAAACATAGTTTTGTAAAATATATTTCTACTTCTATGGGGAGAAGAGAAGAGAAGTTAATGGCGAAATCACTTGTAGGAAAATGATGATACGGTCCTCCCCCATCCCAAAGCAAAGATCCTCTTTCTCATTGTTCATCCAGTGCCAGGAAAGAAGGAAAATGGAAGGCATTCTGAAGAGATAACAGAAGCTCTTGGGGTGTTAAAAAAAGGGGGGAGGGGGCGCAGTGGGGGGGGAAGAAAAGAAGAAAGGAAGGAGGTAGGGAAGGGAGGGACAGAGAAGGGGAAGGAGTAAGGTTGGGAGGGAAGGACAGAGCATCGAGGAGGGAAGGAGGAAGACAGCAACTCTAAGAATGGAGAGACCCTGTGAATTTCCATATTTTGGAATTACTGAACAAGAGGCGCACTTACTTCATCATCCGTTAGACTCCGTGCAGAGTTTGTAGACAGGATAAGAATAAAGGTGGGAGTCAGGCTAGCTCTAGTTCTAAAGAAGGACTCATCGCATCATGATAATTCAAAGTCCACATTGATCAAGTTCATGCGATTCAGGAAAGAAGAAAAGCTTGTGTGTATTAAGACGTAAAGCATACATTTACTTCTGGGTTTCATCAGATAAATGAACGGTTTCCCTTTAAACGTGCACAAGGTCTACCTGACAACATAATACACATAAAGGAGTTCTAAGGAGCAAAGTGCAGCTAAGGGGATTCTTCCCTGCCGGCAGGCAACCAGCAGGGTGGCATAGGACACTAACCCAGCGCCTTACTCTCCATCTTCTTGCAGGAGTTCCTCCCATTCACAACAGGGACTCAAGAACAGAAAGCATCCCTGAAGAAAGTCTGGCTTCGACAATGGAGACTTCGCGTTTCCTAGCACGTCGCACATGCTTTTGCAAGTGTTCACCCTTCACCTGGCAAGATGGACTAGAGTAGGGGGCAGAGACAAAAAGGAGGGCTGGTGGAGGGATTACAAGTGAAACTGAGGGGTTAAGGAAGCAGGTGAAGAAAGGGCAGCATGGAAGGGCCCCAGGTGGCCCCAAGATGCAGAATCACTGCCACTAAGTGGGGATTTCATAGCATACTCTCAGTGAATAAAAAAGGGAGGAGGAAGAATTCAACAAGAAAAACAAAGTAACACCAGTTGATTATTTTCACATCTGAGATCACTCCCACAAGTTGTGAATGAACCCTTCAAACACCACTGTCTGCCTATCCACTGCTCTCAATGGCAGGGGTCCCATTCCATGGAATGGAAGGCCAAGGGCCTTCCTTCAAGGGCCAAGTTTAGGAAGAGAAGTCGGTGTGCTGACTGTGTTATGAAGGCACCATCTTCCAATACCAAATTTTCATAATTATAACAGAAAGGCGTAAATTTTCTAATGCATGGCAGTTCAAAAAGTAATCAAGGGAATGAGCCGGAGGGCTATTTTAATGTATGCAAAGCTAGTGACCCACAGTAAATGGGAGGTAAGCTACAATGAATGCAAAGTAATGCACACATACTGAGGTCCTGGTCTGATGAGGGACGGCTAAAATTAACACCCAATTAATTTCCGAATTGACAAACAAATGAAACCCATAAATCTACTTTCTCATTAATTTTCTTGTGGTATAATTTAAAGCAGTAATATGAGGGCAAAAACTGAGCATTATCCATCATAAATATCAAAAAGATAGCACTGTAACACCATAAATTATGCATATTACCTGTTGTTAAAAATGATTCATGTATTATCAACTTTATCGTGCACTGTAGATATCTAGCTCTATCTTTAAAAATCTGGAATTTTATTTAGCACTTAGGAAAAAAAAGTTCAGGAGCAAGGAAATAGTCAAAAATATGTTTTTAAAGGCTACTTAAATAGCCATATGGGAGAGAAGGGCAAAATTGCAATCTTCCCAAATCTTAGGTCAGTAGAGGTTGAGGATATCGTGGAAGTGTCGGGCTGGGCCTCTCAACAGAGAAAGAACCAGCTCTAGGAGCACTCCTCCTGGAAAGCCTTGTTACATGTGTCCTCAGGGAGCTACTCCTGCAGGAAATGCAGGGCTTGGGGCTGGAAAGGAATGGGTACAGGCGAGGATATCCTGGATGCACCTCAGACAGCTAGAGGGGGAGAACCTACAGCTACGGTGCTCAGTGAAGCAAAGAATTCTCAGTCGGCAAGAAGTCTGTGAGGATAATTAGGTTCGTTGTTAATAATGTAATATGGTAGCTCTCTTACCTTTACAGTTCAAAGGAGGAGAAAAAAGAACTAGGAACTAGTTTGTATTTATCAATCAACCTAGAAGTACTCTCTATCAAGTAAAGGGATAAAGAGGCATTCAGAGTAAAATGATCTCCTTCCTGGCCTTCCAACTCCATTTCTTTAGTGACAATTAAAAAAAAAACAAAAACAAAAACAAAACCCTTTATTTTGAACTTTACTTTCAGGCACACCTTGCACATACAGTAGCTCCCCTTATTCATGGGGGAATATGTTCTGAGACCCCCCCAGTTGATCCCTGAATTTTCAGGTAGTACTGAACCCTACATACACTATGTTCTCTTCTTTTTTTTATATATGTTTTTAAAATTTTTTTCAAGATATTTATTTATTTGAGAGAGAAAGACAGAGTAAGAGAGGGAATGAGCAGGGAGAGCGGCAGAGGGAGAGGGAGAAGCAGGCTCCCCGCCGAGCAGGGAGCCCGATGCGGGGCTCGATCCCAGGACCCTGGGATAATGACCTGAGCCAAAGGCAGACGCTTAACCGACTGAGTCTCCCAGGCGCCGCACTATGTTCTTTTCTATACATACATACATACCTATGGTAAAATTTAACTCCTAAATTAGGCACAGCAAGAGATTAACAATAATGATAAACTAGAATAATTACTATAATCTAGTGTAATACAAGTATGTGAATGTGATCTCTCTCCCTCTCTCACAATATCTTATTATACCATACTCACCCTTCTTCTTGTGATGACTTGAGAGGATAAAATGTCTACGTAATGAGCTTAAGTGACGTGAATTACACAGGCGTTGTGACAGAGCCTCCCGACAATACCTTGGAAGGAAGATCATCTGCTTCCCAACCCTGGAAGACCACGGGTAACTGATCCACAAAGCAAAACCGTGGCTATGGGGGACTACTGTAGTAGGAACTCAATATATAATTGCTGAATTTTTAGCTAAATGATTAAATGATAGGAAAGTCCAAGTCCAACCTCTCAATCAAATGAGATCAAGGGCTTGTGCTGGCCACCACCTTGATGTTCCTTTTTTTTTTTTTAAGATTTTATTTATTTGAGAGAGAGAATGAGAGAGAGAATGAGAGAGAGATAGAGAGAGAGCACATGAGAGGGAGGAGGGTCAGAGGGAGAAGCAGACTCCCTGCCGAACAGGGAGCCTGATGCGGGACTCGATCCCAGGACTCCAGGATCATGACCTGAGCGGAAGGCAGTCGCCCAACCAACTGAGCCACCCAGGCGCCCCCCCCTTTTTTTTTTTAAGATTTTATTTATTTATTTGAGAGAGAGAGAATAAGAGAGAGAACACATGAGACGGGGGAGGGTCAGAGGACGAAGCAGACTCCCTGCCGAGCAGGGAGCCCGATGCGGGACTCAATCCAGGGACTCCAGGATCATGACCTGAGCCGAAGGCAGTCGCCCAACCAACTGAGCCACCCTGGCACCCGATGTTCCTACTTTTAAAATACTCTATGTCTTGTACTCCTTTGGAAGGACTAATCATTTTGGATTTCTGAAACTGAAAAACTAACCTAAGCCATTAATTCATTTTAAGTCATAACAGAAGTAGGACTGTCCCAATCATTGACAATTTAGAGATAATCAATCAGTGAAAAACTCTACCCAAATCCATGGTCAACAGTTAACATTCAGTTCAGCTGGAATGGAAAAAGGTAGAGAGCAGGATGTTTAACTTTCCCTGTAATGCATGACTCACAACAGAGTTAGAGGAATAGGGTGGTAATAAAATAATGTTCCTAATAAAAACATGATTTCCCTTCTCTACCAGGCTTTCATCGTAAAGACAAGAGATTTTACATTTCCAAAGAGAAAGAATCCCCGAATTCCAACCCCGAGGCAGCAAGGTTGTTCAGAGGAAATGTGCATGTCTCACGCTAACAGCCTGTCTTCATCAAACTTCCAGGGTCTTCCTAAGTCATCAGTAAGGGCAGATAAAAACACCCACCCCCTTAAAAGTTACAAATGTCTATATTTTCAGAATTTCGGCTACTGTTGTTGGTCTTGTTTTCCTTCCTTCCCAGTGGACAGGAGTTTAAGCGCTGGAATCATAGCAACTGTGTGCAAACTCTGGAAGTTAGAAGGAAGCTGCTCTAGGAAACAGAAGTACAAAGGAGAACGCATACCCACTCCCTGGCATATTAATCCAGACGAGCTCAAATAATTAAACAGAGACCAAAAAGGAGCTTTGCCAATCCTGTGCTAGGCTGTTTGCTTTGCTACAAGGAAGCCTCTGCAGCTTAGGGTATGACAGGGCCAGGTGTTCTAGGGAGCTTAATTAAAATGCATTTTACAGAACACAACAGAGTTGAAGTTTGAGAATTAACAAGGCCTGCCAAACTTGAATCATTTGAACATTCAAATGGCTGAATTGTCACAAATAGCCTGGTGGAATAAAGCGACCAACAAGCAGGTCAGAATTTTTTTTTTCCATTTCCACATATTATATAGTTTCATATACATGGGGCCAGGTTCCTAATATCAATTAGTGGCTGGCGTGCACGGTGACACACTTCATGCACCTCCTGCTTTTGCCTCCAGCCCCTCACCGCTCTAGTGGCCAAAGCGAACAATATGTTCAGAGCATCATGGCAGCTCAGTGAATGCAGGCCATCAGAAGTCAGTGCAGGCATGTCTCCATTGTGTGAAACGCATAATTATTTAATTTTATCCTTCAAAAACTTCGGTATGCATATATGTATCCACCCCCCCCTCCCCACCCCCCGGCAAAGTTGCTCTTACAGATAGATTAACCGGCTTTCTCTCGATATAAAAGACCACAATTTGTTGAAGGTCATGACACCGGTTTCCACCCTCACCCCAGTCTGTATTTTATCCTTGTAATTTACAGCAAATGCTAGCAGGCCCTGCCTAGTATTGAAACACAACACAAATTCAGAAACAGCAACAAACAATAATTAAAAAAAAAAAAAAAACAACAAAAAACAAAGATGATGTAAGCTGTTTTCTCTGCTGTTTGCAAAACATGACAAAGGACAGGCTGATGTTTGGTCTTATCTAATGTGACTCCCAGTGACCAAGGGACAGGAGTCACACACATCAAGCTGAACAAAGAGACACAATGTCTCCTTAACTAGAAAGGATACAATGCATAAAACTCGTTTTAAAACGAGACAGGTGACCGTAACAGGTAAGAATTAAAATACTAGCTTGTAAAAACGTATCACGTATATTAACTGTATGGTTTCTTCCCAGTTAGGATGTCTCCGTTCATTCACAGAGAATTTATTCACAATACATTAAACTCAAAGTTAATCTTCCCTTTTCAAACTTGAGCGAGTACACCCATCACACAGGATCATATGGAGCCCACACAACAACACACAATGCACACACACAATAATATAAAATCCAAGGATTGTACCTTTTGAAGGTTACTGCCTTGTTCATAGCACTAGACTTTTTCTCCTACACCTTCTAAGTCCTTGTTTGCTCCACAAAGAGTTTTCTAGCCATCTGATGTTCTATTACTAAGCTAGTGGCCTTTCAGGAGAGCTCTCTCCCTTCTGAAAAAAGCAAACAACTGCATAGATATCATTACACTAAGGAAATCTCTTAGAAAAACCAAACAACTTGCTAATCTCTCCAGCCCCTTCATCCAAGCAAAAGATAAGAAAAGCAAACCTAAGTCTGTTTCAACCACATTCCAGGGACAAGTTCCCCTTTTTCTTTCTTTATCAAAATTCTAGTATTTAAGTTTTTTTTTTTTTTTTTTAATGTGTGTGTGTTTTTTAAACAGACCTTGCAGGATAAACTGCTGCTCGCACCCCGCAAACAAAGCAATATTTGTTTAATAATGATTGCTGCCATGGGTACAGTAAACAAGGGGCCCAGCATTTGTGTTTATGAACAAACACATCACCTTACAAGAGCAATTTAACATTAACCAGGTGGAATAATCAACAGATTTCATAGGTGACACCAGGGGCAGGACTAGTGTAAACAGGGCTAGGGAGGAGAAAGGGGCCACTCTTCGGGAATCAAGGTCGAGGTAAATGCATTACAGAGTAAACAGCTGCAAAGAAGGCAAGATAAACAAACAGTCATTCTTCTGACATTTAGAGAGGCAGAAAGGTTGTATGTTACACAGATCAGCTGCTGACCACCATGAAATCAAACCAGTTGGAGACAGGCCTCCTTGTTTGCACAATGCCATGTTTGCTTATAAACAACAATTTGCTGTTACCAACCTCGCATTAGTCATCATCATATAAGCCAGAGCGAATCAAGTGAAATCCGGTTAACTCTTTACTGGCAATGTTACTCGGGGAAAAAAAAAAAAAAAAAATGATGGCCCCCTTTAAGAAAAAAGAGGTCACCCCCAGATGAAGCAAACAGAACTCAGCCAACGCCTTTTTACTTCCTGCCTTGTAGATAAAAATAAAGCATCCACATGGTTTAAACTACTAACGATTGGATTTGGTCACAGCTTTAAAAGACTGGAATGTTTTCATGCTTGAGTAACTATACATTCATTTCCTGGGCTCTTCTTCTTTTATCAATGAAACATATGGGTCAAACATCAATTCGGATCTTGAATGTTTTATCTAGAAGGAGGGCCCTAATGTTCCTTCTTGCCCAGTTTGTTGTTCCAAGATACCTTTAAGTACCCGGGGTCCACACACAAATAGATGTGTTTCTCAAGGATGCTGCAAAAATCAAACTATATCTGGGTATGATTTTGCCCTTAAAAAAACAAGATATAAATAAATAAATCAGCTGATGCTACACAGAACCACTCAGGAGTTCAGTGTGTCAGCTTATCAAAGAAATCTGAGGTCTTCGAAGAGTGAATAAGTTCAATGTCTCCACTAACAGAGTGTTATAAAGAAATGTTTCATCTTCAAAAATTCGCTTCATGTGTGTTAAACAGCTTGCTGTATATTATAAGAAAGCTATCATGTTTTATCAGAGATACTGTATTTAGGTGTACGATTGGCAATTAAAGCATTATTTTTAATCTATCTAACAGATTAACATTACTAAACTATTTAATTGTGATACGTGTGAATGACATCTCTCCATTACTTAATATTTAATAAGCAAAACAGGGAAAACCAGTTTGGTAATTTATATCTTACATTTATTATCAGTTAATTAATTTTTAAAAATTCTGTATTATGTTAGTCCAAAGTACAGTAAAACACTGCTGGATATCCAAAGCAAAATTTGAAAATGAGAAAATGAAATTAAAAAAAAAAAACACAACTAAAGATATATCTCAGAGGATTGTGGCAATGACATTAGTAACCTTCGGATTACTGGAATTTCCATCTCTAACAAATGTAACAAAATTTTAGTGGTCCCTTCACACACCCCTGATGCCCACCCCGGTTCCGCTATGAACTTCTTAACCTTCTCTAGTTGCTCTTGTTCCTGTCTCCTCCTTCTATAATCTAATCTTTGTTCTGCAACCCCAACATCACAACATCACAAGAGCATTTTCTTTTGTGTTTTCATTTTGTTGTGCTGTGGTTTGTTTCCCAAGTCCCTCTCTGTGGACAGTCTCCTTTCCCCAAACCAACGTGGCCCCTAAAACCTCAACAAAGACTGGAGAAGAAATGCCCAGTGAGCGCCCCGTGCCCTAGCAAGAGAGACTTTCTCAGGCTCATGGACCTGCTACCACTGTAGGGACACGAGGAAGGGACCGTGGGACATCTACCTTTTCTGCCCTAGGAAGCCCTCAAGGCCTCGAGCTGTTCCACTACCCGAGAGAAGGAAACCCAGCCTTGTTCCACTCTGAATGATGCTGCAGATCGGGCTGCAGGGGCAGCTAACATTGAGACTTCCTCAAATGCTCTGGGAACCGAACGTTCTCAAATTCCACGCGTATGCATGCGGCTGATGAACAGGAGACAAAGAAAAGTGAAGTGTCTCATCTGATGCTCCAGTGGAACTCCAGAGAGAAAGAAATGAAGAAGTAAAAGCAGAATCTGTGACCCGCTGTTCTTACTCCCCATCTTCCTTACCCACTATCCGCCCTTCCAGTCTTTTCCGGGAGTTCTCCTGACTTTCATTTTTCTTTTCCTAAAGCCTGAATGAGCTAGACTATCAATGAAGGATTATAGAGTTTACCATTCTAAAAGGTAATCCAAAGAGTTGAAACCATTTCCCTCGATAAAGGCCAATCATAACTGAGCCCTGGAGTTTTCAAACTCAAGCTAAACCTAGGCACATGATCGTTACCCCAATGAAGACGTGTCTGTATTCAAAAACGGTTCTACTGATTCCTTACTAAGAACAGGATAAATAATGTGCCTTTTCCCTCTGCCTCACTTGAGGTGGTAAATATCCTAATCCACCTTCAATTTTATATGCAAGTGCCCAGGTTACTTATTTTGTTCCCCAAAGACCCCATGTTATAAGCCTTATTTGCAAAATATAAAAATAATTATAAGTGAAAGAATCCATTTACTAAGAAATCTTTTAAATAACCTGTTTGATCAACTCTTTCAAAAACTGAAAACAGTCCCAAGGAAGCTCTGGGTGGATCCGCGAGTGGGAAGGACTGACTTGTTCTTGCCACGTTATCTTCTCTGGGATGAAAATCTTACAAATTCTGAGATTCTCAGAGTGATCATGGCACCTGAGTGGGCCAGCTTCCGAGGCTCGAGCATTCATTTCGACTTTCATGTTCAGGATTTCTGCCATCTCTCTCTATACCTCCACCAATGCTATTTTAAAAATGTATTCACTTTTGACAAACATATAAATCTATTGCAAAGGAAACTTTGTATCATTTCGTCAAATGGAAAGCCAGTGTGTATCCCTTTATAGAAGAGAAAGACTTTATAATAAATGTAATACAACCCAACCAATGTTATTAAATTCTAGCTAGATCCTGCTGTCCACAAAGGCTCTGAGCGGGAGCCATGTTCTTTCTTTGTTAAATAATGAGCTTACAACTGGAAGAGAGAGATTAAAGACATACTAGTACCAAATGGAAACTTTCTCCTTGGCTTTATCGGAAGGATTAAAACAGACTGAAAATGGAATTGCTTCAACATCAAATTGCAATAATGAGAACTGGTGAATGATTTATGAACCACCTAAAAAATCCTCTTCCAACACACCAGTGAGTGGTACAAGCTTCCCTACTAGGGAACTGGGCAAGAGGAGACTTTAAGAGACCCCTCTGAGGACCAGGTTATATCCCTGACTCCAGAGCATGGCAATCCTAATGATGAGAGCCTACTGTGTACACACATGCTGGCAGAGAAATAAATACTCAACGGACCAGACTCTCTATTCTTGGCCCCCAAAACAAGAGGGCTCCGGCGCCATGGGTATTAAGCTTGTAGAAGACAGAATAAAAATCAGACTGGCAGCTCCAACATCAGCCTCCCTCACAGGCCTGCCTTTTCTCACACCGTCAAGGATCAGATCCATGGCCACTTACATACAGCTGCCTTTCTACCACGTAAGTTCAGAGTTTACTCAGTACCAAGGAACTACTGTAGGGTAAAAACTATAAGCATATCATTCAAATGCTTTATTGGTCAAAAAGATGGATGCTTTTATTAGTCCAACATTTTTTGTAATGGTGTGCCACCGATGACCCAGCATTAGCCTCATTCCCTGCTATTAATCACACTTCTAAGAGCTCATTTTGCCTTAAAATCTTAAGAAATTGCTATAATTTAAAGACATGGTGTCTACATAATGGGAAATGCCTCATAATTGTATCATTTCACAAAATACAGTATTTTTTTATGGGAACAATGACCATAATGCTAAGGTACTGCAAAATGGGAATGATTTAAATATATAAAAGAAAAGTGAGATGTAAGCTGTCTTTTGTACACATCTGTACCCTTTAATCATTACGTTTGGGAGGCTGATTAATCCAAAGGCATAGGCATATATATCGTTTACAGAGCTAAAAGCAAAATGACATTCCCAAACAAATGAAAAATATCAACAAAAGGGAGAAAACCTAATGTACAAAGATAGAAAAGATGTGAAAACGCATCGTGTGCTTTAAGGAAATTCCATCAGTGGTATGTTCCTTATTCATCATCTGTAATTCCTGGGCCTTGTCTGTCCATGCAAAGAGAACTAAAGCAAGCTCTTCAAATAAGTGACTTCAGGACAAACTACAGGTATCTGCCAATTTACTTTCAGTATTATTTCAATAATATAATGATGCCCTTGGCTTGTAAGTCCTCATCTCATTAAACCACCCTTCATGAACATTTAGCACAGCCGAATACTATAAAGGAAAACGTATTTGAAAGAGTTTTTCAACATATAGAGCTACAATAAATCTTTTTTTAAAGTGCCCTTTAATTTTTCCTACTACACAATTAGAACACAACATATACAAATCTTCATGTCTTGCATACACACAAGAATGGTGACATTATGTTACATGATGAACGAAGGGTGGCCTCCAACGAGGCACCAAGCTTAAGAACGGATGTGGTGTGAATGGCTGCGAAGAACAGACAGTAAGTCAGCCTTACGGGAAGGATGCAGGTATCATCCTACAGTTAGCAAGGGTCAGCTCAGAAACTCAAACAGCCAGAGACTGGTGACCAAGTACAGATGGGGCTGCGTATCAGCCTGCTCAGTGATAAGTAGTCACAACTCTGACGGACAGACCCCTTCTAAGAGAGATATGCTCCCCCATGTGGTGTCGGATGGTCATGATAAGCACCTAGTCCTTGGACCCCCTACTCTGAGTAGTGAAAAGGCCAACTTCTGTACCTGTTTCTCAAGAGCTAGAAGGAAGTGCTGAGTCAGAGAGGATATTTAGGAAGAAACTGTCATAGACATGCCAATAAAAAGGGTAGAGCCTGAGGTGCCCAGAATAGGTAGAGTGGGCACCAAAAGCAGGTTGTCAATGGCAACCTCCCTTCCCACACTGGGTGTGGGGGCCACTGGATGGCTACAGAGTTGACAGTGGGACCATGAGATGTCTGGTGACCTCAGATTCTCCAAAGAACTCATTCATCAACTAAACACCCAAAGAAACTTTCAAAAGGTGCTGCTACGCCTTGGCATCTCTGTGGTCAATGTGAGCAGTGGGGGAACTGGACGTCTTTAGAGCAAGAACAACGCCTGGTACGAAGGTATGAGCTTCATAATGGAGGCAACAGGGCCCGTTAGCATCCTCAATACCTGAATTTAGATTCTCACAGCCCATGGATAACCAACTGATGGATGGCTGGGGCCAGCACATTTATTCAAGAGCACTTTCCTTAGGAGACCAGTACAGGCGGCCAAGTACTCTGTCTCATGGCAAGGCTTTCCAGAGAACCACATATGCTTCCAACAGATACCAAGTTATCAACCTTTTACACTGCAACTGAGGGCCAGACTGACCTCAGCTACACAAAGCATGGTTCTACTGGGGGGGGGGGGGGCGTCTGTCACCAGGGAGCTCATTACAAATGCAAATTCTCAGACCCATCTCAGACCTCCTAAGTGACAATCTGCATTTTGATCACACACCCCCAGGTGATTCACAAGCACAGTAAAGCTTGAGAATGCAAGTGTGGTGGGGAGGGAGCAGCCACCAGACTGGACATACTTGAACGTGATCCCACTCTGCCAACCTGAAGGTTTCAACAAGCCACCCAACCAGTCTATCTTTCCAATTCCCCTTCCCTAAAACCATATACCATTCTGCATTTGGGCTCACTCATCCTTCTGAGCAATATTTATTTTGTACCTAACATGTGTCAGACCCTGTACTAAGTGTTGGGGCAACAACGGGAAATGAAAACTGATAAAGATCCATCAACATGGAGGTGACTGTCTTATGGGGAAGACACACATTAATAAATTAGTCATATAAATAAGTGGAGATTAGAACTGTGGTAAGTGCTACTATGAAAAATGCACAGTGCTCTGAGAGCACGCAAAGTTAATATATGTAAAGTGCCTTGTATGTAGTAGGTGTTCAATAAATCACAGTGATTATGAGTAGCCCATAAAACCCAGACCTTTGGGAGGCCACTAAAACACTCCCAAGTGCAGAATACTCTTCTCCCCATCATAAAATGAGCCTGAAGTAGGACTGTGTTCTCAGTTAAATTATTTTTTAACATGTCTTCCTTGCTTTCTCCTGGCTATATGAGGAATACGACACCCCTAAGTCAACATTTCTAATGCCAGCTTAGAGAACGACACTAACTTTCCAGGTTATTGTTAAGAATTAGCTCTTGTTTACCAAGTTGTAGTTAAAAAGCAAAATGCAGAGCAGGGCAGAGGGTAATGCTGCAAATCAGCCTTGTTCTAAGCAGTCTACTGATTATCATTTGAAAGCCTGGATACCTAAAGACAAATCTTTAATTGGCTTTTCAGCAGCATTTCTTTGTAAAGGCAGTTTGCTCAAGTCCAGAAAGTCCATGCTAATAACTGCAGGTAGGATTAGCAACCCGTACCTTATACTGTGGACACCAGTGGTTAATAATTAGTGCACTTAGCGCATGTCTATAGTGGGAAAACTGGACTGAACAGGAATCGAAGAATGTCCACAACCAGACCCACACCACTGAGGATGCCCGCCCCAGGAGCAGAGTGACTGGAGTCTACCGCATTAAATAGGAAGCTTTCATAACATTACAGCTGGGTGTGTTCAAGTGTTCCTTAAAACGGCCCTCCAAAGTCTACCAGGTCTTTCCTTTGCTCATTTCCCACGAATTCACGAACTTTAAATAAAAATTTGAAATACGATGTAATAGCTCTCCATGTTTGTACAAGTTATGGGGTCTTTTTTAAAAAGCTGGCTTCCTTCCAACAGATGGGTATTTGTGATGGGAGAATTCTGACTTCATTTGTATCAGAATGCCCCTGATCAAAGAATAGAAAACAACAACTCATTTGAAAAAGACAGAGAAGTATGTGCATGTGAAATGCGGTTCCTATTAAGATTTTAAGGTCTTAACATACAGTAGCCAAGTGATAAAACCATAGGCTCACACATCAGAGCATTCCTTTTAATTTTTGTAACTGCATGCATTGTTAGATGGAATAAAACAGAGCCTCTGGCAGCTTGCTTACTGGTCAAAAATGGGTGGTTTCCATTTATTACTGCCTGGAATAAGACATATCTTTAGGCAAACCATAAAAGACACTTTACTACAGGGAACAAACTAAGGGTTCCTGGAGGGGTGGTGGGTGGGGGGATGGGGTAACTGGGTGATGGGCACTAAGGAGGGCACTTGATGTAATGAGCACTAGGTGTTATATGCAACTGATGAATCACTGAATTCTACCCCTGAAATTAATAATACACTATTAACTGAATTGAATTTAAATAAAAAATAAATAAAATTTTTAAAAAAGGATATATCTTTAGGATAATTTCCCTTGGATCCAACTACTAAAAATGCAAAGTAGGAGGGAAAAGGATATCCCATAGAGGACTTTTTTTTTTTTTTAAAGATTTTATTTATTTATGTGAGAGAGAGAATGAGATAGAGCATGAGAGGGGGGGAGGTCAGAGGGAGAAGCAGACTCCCCGCTGAGCAGGGAGCCTGATGCAGGACTCCAGGATCATGACCTGAGCCGAAGGCAGTCGCTTAACCAACTGAGCCACCCAGGTGCCCCCCATAGAGGATTTTGGGCAGTATCTGGAGACACTTTAGTTGCCACAAGTTGGGGGAAGAGGTGCTACTGGGAAACCAGAGACGCTTCTAAACATCCTACAATGCACAAAACAGCTCCCACAACAGAGTTCATCCATTCCCCTGTGCCAAAAGTGTCATGGTTGAGAAAAATGTTCTATGTGAATTTGTACCGTTTTTATTATGGGATCAAAGCAATGAGTCCTATTTCTTGTTCAATAATAAATTTATAATGTGCCTTAAAATTTTAATGACTCGAGATTTTCTGCTTGCATTTCTACTTCATAAATACTACTGAACTGAGCATCTATTATGGGTCAGGGTAGGCAAGACTTAGGTGATGCCCTGACATTTGAATGGAGTACTATATTTGAAGAGGTTGGGCCTGAGGAGGGCGGCGAGGGGCCTAGGCAGGGTGTGCTCCAAGCAAAGAGGATGGGAGGGGCCTGCCAAGGGAAGTGGCTAAGCCTCAAAATGCAGAGTGGAGGCAGAACCTTAACTGAGCAGGAAGCGGGTAGGGCTGGGGGAGGCGAGCCTTCTAGGATACTGCTAGAAGGGCCCAGGACGGAGCTCAAGCAAGGAGACTGAGGGACCAATTACTGAGCTTGAATCCAGTGCTGACAGAGATGGTAAAGGTGGGCATACAAAGAGGGCTGGACCTCGCTCCCACCTCCCCCTGCCTCTCGAGCACCAGCTCCATCGCCATCAAAGTCCTCCTCTCCCACTGGTCCTCTCACCTGTCCCTTGCCCTCCGTCAGGTGTGCTTGCCCACCTGAACACAATGCTCCTCAACCTCAAGTGTCTGTCAGCTCCCTCCTGCTCTCTCCTTCCTGCTGCTGCCAGGTGATGGAAAGAACTATACCTCCCTGTCTCCACTTCCTGCCTCCCACTGGTTCCTCAGCGCACCGCGAGCCGGCTTCTGCCCCACCTCTCCACTGAAAATATTCCTACCAACATTGCTAATGAGCTTGGAGTTGCTCAATTCAATTGACACTTTTCAATCCTTACCTCACTTGACCTCTCACAACACATGACACTGTCATTCATATGGTCTCTCTCGAAAAAAAATTTTTTTTTCTCTTCTCTATGCCTCCAGGTTTTCCTGCTCAGAGTGGTTCTCTGCCTACACAACTGGTGGCTCCTTCTCACTTTTTAATGAGCTTTAACTTCCTCTGCTCATTCTTAAATGTTTCACCTTGCCTAGAGTTCCATCCTTGGCACTCCCAAATTCTAAAGCAGGGGGAGGCGAACTTTTTCTGGAAAGGGCCAGAAAGCCACTATTGGCGGTTTTGTAGACCACAAGGTCTGTGTCCCAACTCCTCGAAGCAGTAGTTCTGCTGGGGCACAAATGCAGCCAGGAACAATACATGGACGAATGAGTATGGCCGAGCTCTAAGAAGACAGGTGGCAGTGGGATTTGGCGCACGGGGCTGTTTGCTGACCCCCGCTCCCTGGAAGACCTTATCCTTCCCATGCCTTCGCCTCATGTCTGCCTCTATCCCGTGACTCCCGAATCATTTTTGCCAACCAAAATATCTTTCCAGAGTTGCAGACCCCTACTCCCACAACCTTCTAGACATTTCTAACTTGACGTCCTAAAACAACCTTGACTTCGTCTCAAACTGAGATCACCTTCTTCTTCCTCCACTCAAACCCAAGCCAGGGGTTTTCAGGGAAGGGGGTTCACAGTCCAAATCAGGAATCATCTGATGGTCTTCCTTCTCTTTGATTTCTCATATTAACAATTCCCATCCACTGTCCCTTCTCTTTAAGCAGTATCTCGCTTCTCCAGACCTCTACTTTGGAGCATGCCCCCATCCCTTTGTAACTCCGAATGTGAATTAACGCATCTCCACACCACAGTACATCTGATCCTGTCACCTCTCTTGCTTTAATGGCTCCCTACTGCCTCAAGGGTGGGGTCCCACACCTGAAGGCCCGCTCTGTGCAATATGAAAAGTCACTGGCCACATGAGGCATATTCAGCACTTAGAATCTGTCCAGCATGACAGCAGAACTGGATTTTTAATACATGTGCAATTTTAATGCAAATTAGCTTAAATTTAAATTTTAAAAATGATACTTGGTTCGGCTACTGGAAAACTTTTAAGTACGTGTTGAACAACTTGGGTATGTGAATCTACTGATCTATTTATTCAACGATGAGTTTTATGAAATTTAAATACAGATCAAGTATTTCTGATGAAATTTTAACATCCAAACAGAGATGATTTTTCAGACTTAGTATGCAAGAAAAGAATGTAGAATGTGTCTTTCATAAATTTTTAATACCGATTACATGTTGAAATGATATTTTGGATAGATTGGATTAAATAAAGTACTATTATAATTTATACCGATTCTTTTCACTTTTTTAATTTTTTTAAAGATTTTATTTATTTATTTGACAGAGAGAGACAGCGAGAGAGGGAACACAAGCAGGGGGGAGTGGGAGAGGGAGAAGCAGGCTTCCCGCGGAGCAGGGAGCCCGATGCGGGGCTCGATCCCAGGACCCTGGGACCATGACCTGAGCCGAAGGCAGACGCTTAATGACTGAGCCACCCAGGAGCCAGTCTTTTCACTTTTTTTAACATGACTAATAGAAAACGTAAAATCCTTCTATGGCTCGTTTTATTTCTGTTGCACAGCCCTGGCCTAGGCACATAGCTCTTCGTGATCCGGCTGTCCCACTACCCTCCGTCTCACCTCTCCCTCCCTATCTAAACTGTGGCCACCCTCAACAGTGGACCATCTAATGCCTCTGTACCTGTAACCACAGGCTCCCTCTACCTCTGTACCCTGCCATGAATCTTTAAGGAGCTAAATCCTATTGAATCCCAAAATTCAGTTCAAGCTAAGAAGCTTTTACAGACTACCTTCACCACCAAGTGTAGGATAAGCATTCTCCCACAGGGTCTCATCAAGTTTTGTACTAAACTTTTGCGGAGCAATCAGTACATTGCATTCTAACTTTCCGAATGCTTAACTGTAAGCCAGGGATCATGCTTTGTACCCAACAGAGTCCCAGGCAGTTTGATAAATAATTCAGTGCCAGATGAATGAATGAATGAGAAACTGTGCCACTAGAACTGATAAGCTGGGAGCTGATTATAAGGGCTTAGCTGGCATCAATGAAGGTTCTCAGATTTCTAGCCCACATAATTGGGAGAATAATGATGCTCTTGTGAGAACAGCCAAGTGAGGGGAAGAGGTGGCTCTCAGGAGAGAAGCAGAAGTGAAAACACAGGCTGGTAGGGAGCCATCAGTACAGAGGCTACAGTTCAAAGGGAGCAGTAAGACTGAGAGGGGAGGGGAAGGGTCCTTGGAAAAATCATAGTCAATTCCTATATTTAGGAAACAGGAAGAGTGACATTTACTAAGTACTAAGTTCTAGTTTTCACAACTACCCTGTGGGGTCCATATAAACCCCCATTTTTTAAGAAGAAACACCAAAGATTGGAAAGTATTAATACATATACACACACGAAGCTAGTGGACAAGCATTCGAACATCAAAGTCATCCAATCTCTGTCCATTACACTACAGAGGCGCAGTTAGGGGTAGAGCCCTCGAGAGTGACATAGAAGGTAGAAGGGAGTTTCAAGAAGGAAGGGGTGGTTGGTGGTTTCAAGTGGTTTAGAGAGCTTGAGTTTGATAAGATGACAGAGAAGGCAAGAGGGAATTCCCCCACCCAACATCAAGTATCTTCACCCTTCTTCCCTTTTCTCTTTTCCTTCTGAGATTAAGAGGGTGTTCAACCTTCTACCTTCACTCTTAAACCCATGCCTTCATCCATCAACTACCGTCTCACCAACACCAACCCCCTCTCTCCTGGCTCCCTCACTTTAGCCTCTACATATATTCATGGTACTCTGACCCTAAATAATCATTTCCAGGGTAACTGTCTCCTCTTCTGTTGCCCACCCTTCAACCTCTTTCTCCTATTAGGTAAGCATCTTGAAAGGGTTTGGTACCCCAAGTTTTTATCTCCTACCTTCAACTCTCTGTACTGTGGATTCTCAATTTTCCAGGCTAGGATAGTAGTTCCTAAGCTCTGAAGCCAATTAGAATCAAGGTCTTCACCCAGATCCAGTGCAAGAAGGCTGGGATAGAACCCTGGAGGCAGCATTTACAACATGCAGGCCAGGGGATGTGTAAGTTCACTATCACTACCCACCCATTCACCACTGGTGTTCTGTAAGATTCCCCTGTGCCCTTATATTTGTTTTACCCCCACCCATTCCCTAATTACTCCAGATTGGATCCCTGACAACTACTTCTCTCTTTATTAGTTATTCCCACCACTCAAAGTTCGTTAGATTCCTTAAAACTCAACATGTCCAAAACTAAACACAATCTTTCCTCAAAACTGCTCCTTTCCTTGATCAGGAAGAAGTCACTGTCATCTCTTTTGATGATGAGTTGATCACAAGGACCTGGTAATTCTTAGTCTTGTGTGTCAGATTTATCCCCTTTCTTTTCCTCATCCCCATGGCCATCCAGCTGCCATCATCTCTCACCTGCAATACCCAGTGACCTTCTGCCACCACCGTACATAACATTTCGAAACAAAAGCCAATCTGATCAGGTCACTCCCTGGCTTGCAAACCTCCAAAACTCCCCTGTTCTCAGAGGATAATCTTAATTCTTTTGCTTGGAGTCACAGGCCCCTTGTTTAACTTCCCAGACTTCTCTCCTGCCATCCTTCTCCACTAACCCAGCACTACTCCCCGTTATCTGTTGTTTTCCCAACACGCTTTGCTCTTTCATATTTCTACATATGTTGTTCTCTTCCTGCTGGAAGCCCCTTTTCTACTAGTTTGGTCAATAAACTCCTACAAATGCTTTGAAACCCAGCTCAAATGTTATTTTTAGAGAAGAGATGTACTTCTTCCTAAGTACTCCAGATGAACTTTATTTTTATGTTGGCCAAAGATCAGGCACATTTCATTATGATTAGGACTAAACATCTCCTCCCACTAGGTCAAGAATATCCTGTCACTGCTTGACTAAAGCCTAATAGTACTGGACACTTACCATCCAAAACCTTGCTGAATGAATGACTGGGATCATGAGCAACGGAAGGACGTAGAGTTTAGGCATGAGCAATCAATCACACTGCCAGGAATACGGCAGCTGCTCAATAAGCTAAGAATTCCTTCCATTTTGCAGACTAAGGAGATGGTGATGAGAGAAGAAAAAATGCTGCAAATTCTGAGTCTAGAGAAGGGAAGTTTCACGAGTCATGTGACCACCATCTTTATAGTAAAAGAGGAATTAAATCATCTGCTGAGATCGAATGCAGGTGTAGTGGAGGCTCAAGCATACGCCGTGTATAGTCGATGTGGTGAATGAGAGAAATCAAAAAGCACAAACACTGGGGTTGATGAGCCCATGAGGACTTGCGTCGTGGAGTCCAGAACGCAGAGCTGCCTATAAGGCATGGTTCTGAGAGCACCGCAGGGGTATGCATTAGCTTCGGAAGAGCAGGGGACGCCAGAGAGTCGCCAAGGCCAAAGCAGTGGAGTAAGAGAGAATAAGGGAGAGAGAGAGAGAGACAGGAGAGAAAGTACTATGGAAATGGTTAGTTATGGATTCTGTGCCGGTTGGGGAAGAAAAGTATACACACGATGGAGAAGATAAAGTACAGGAGCAAAGGGAGGATGTGAAGCACCTGGGTCAAACACATAGCAAAAAGCAGTGAGGTTTAGACGAGCTTCTAAAATGGGAGAGGACTGGCACCTCACACAGTGACACACAGTAGGTGTTCAGTAGGCACTTGCTGAATAAGTGAGTCCATGACCGTATGGGACAGAAGCATCCCCTCACCCAGCGATCCCACATGAGCTGGCAGCATCTAATTTATCATCAAGCTCATTAGAAAATAATCACACATTAACAGTGTATGCCAAGGACACCCCACAGACTAGTTGTTTTGACAAGGTTATATCTGACATTATTCTAACACGATAATGCAGGCGATACATTTAAGAGTTAGAAATAGCTCCAAAGGTACCCAAACCTGGCAGGACCTGGTACGCTGCCGTCAGGCGGTCCGTCTGTCCCTCTTGAATGAATGAATGAATGGATACAGATACATCAGTAGAAGAACGAAGGACAGAATGTATATTACTTATAATATCTATAATAAACACCAGCTACCTTTCAAAACTCATCACCCAAAGAACACTATTCACTGAACCCAGACTCAACCAGCAACATGGAATGAAGAGTTAAGGCAACTTCTGCCTCAAAAATTTCGATGATACAAAGGCACTAGCTGGGAGGTGGCGGTGTGTGAAGGTGCCTGATTTCTGTTGCCTGCCATGCTATCACAATGCATTTGCCGCATAAATGCTAACCGTCAATCCCCTTTGCCTGGGTAGCCGCGGTTTAGAAGTGGCTCAATCTGATCAGCAATGAGCTCTCCATTTAATGCTGCTTACTTCATAAACTACTAGTGCAGCTCAATTCTCTGAACAACTGGGAAGGCAACAGAGCTGATAAGAGAATTAATGCTCTCTTTCCAAATCACATCATCTAGGATAATAAAAGCATGTTAGACAAATAACTCTTAAAAGAAATAGGAGAAAAACAGTTTAACATAAAGCTCTAAGCTATATTGATGTTTATAAGCATTACGGGGTGGGGGGAAGAAACTTCTGAGCTAAGTCATAATTGCTAATGCTACGGATTTGTTCCCTGTAGAATTCTCTGAGATAAACACAGATTTGCATATTTGGCAGGTATTTTGTCTGTTAAACATTCCTGTTACTGTAAAGAATTTTTCTTTACCAGGAGTAGCTAGCTATTTTTCACTACTCATTTCAATTCTCTGCCCACTTGCTTCCCCTATCTAGCATTCTGGGATTTCTTCCTCAAACAATAATGCTGGAGGAGAGCTTTTGTACCATGGGGTTGTGTACAGAAACCCCATCACATCTACAGAGAGCAAGGGGATGTGAAAAGATTTCATTGCAGAGCAAGAATGGACACAGAGAGCGGTGTCAACCAGAGCAGCTCAGGGCGGGCTAAGAAAAATCATGTCTGCAGATATTTAGGCAATATTTACTTTAAGCTCATAAAAAACTGTGACCTTATAGAAACAAATGATGGTTTCACAGATTAAACCTGAATGATTCGAAGTTTTCAAAAACCAGCCAGAGAGAGAGGGGTGGAGAAAAACCTTTGGTGTCACTGGTCCTATTTTTACAGGTAACTGTACTTGACACATCAAGGGCCCGGGCACTTTTTTGGCAGCTTGTGATGCTGCACTCCTCTGGGGAGACAAAGTTTAAATTACACTGATTTTAATCTTCCCATTTATTCGAGCTAACTAAAGTCCCTCTGGTTAGAAACCTGGGTGTCTCACTTTGTCTCGCAAGGTCTGAATGGGTAGCAATCTCGGGATCTTTTTTGGAGGTGAGGCTGGATTCTCCAAAGTGCAGATTCCTGTTCTAAGTCTGATGGATAACGCTGACATCAGAGCATGGCCTTTCCACTTTTGGCTTTGCTCAGCAGGCCCAGGCTAGATTCCTGCCAGCCTCAGTGCCCCATTCTAGCTGCAGCCATCCTTAGAAATACTAGCCCCAGGGCAGGGGCTTCTGCAGGGCACCAGGTGATGTCAGGATCTACCCTGGGGTTCTCTTTTCCTTCCTGGGGTTCCCTCTCTCTCTTCCTCCTTCCCTCCATACATCTTTCCCCTTTTCTCTCCCGCTCCTCTTGCAGTGAGTCAGTCCCCTCCTTGCTCTCCCCCGCTCCCTCTCCCTCTTCATCTTTCTGTCCATCTCTGTCTCCCCTCCCTCTCTGCATCTCACCACCTGGCCCACTCTCAGTCTCTGGGCGTGTACATTAAAGTGAGCTATCACCAACCAGTAAGAGGGCCTGTGCACAGTTGTGCTGGTCAGACTGGGGTAGGAGCCAAAGCATGGAGGATGTCAGACAGCAGCTGACAGTCCCCTCTGATGACAGGGCAGGGTGAGAAGGACGTTTCTGGTTTGGCTGTGGGTGGGGAGAGTCATTCTGGTCTTCGTGGTATTGGCGGTGCCGGGGCCCCCTGGACCACATGAGAAGGCCGGTGTGGTTCCCTGCTGCAGTGGTTCTCATGCTCTTACTCAGCCTTCCCCTGACGCACGGGTGGCTCATGACCCACTGCAGTCCCTTCCTCACTGCTGAGCAAGGACCCGGGCCGCCCAAGGAGCACATCACTGTCACTGCCCCAGCAGCGGCAGCTTTTACCATGCTCATGGCTCCTCAGGGGCCCCTCACTAGGCAGATCTAAGATTCAGGACACGAAGCATGGTTACCTGAAGCCCAGAGAGCACAAAAATGGACCATGTCTTTCTCCTGGGAGCCACGGAGCCCCCCCCCCCCCGACTCCCCCACCCCGATACACCAAGATTGTACACACACCCTTGTCGAACAGACTGAAAATGCGAATTTTCACCCCCAACCAAAAAAACCCCAGAAGAACTGTTAGTCAATTTGAATTATTCTAAGGTCCAGCTTAGTCTAGAGCTTATCTAACGGTCTATTGAGTTCTCAGTAAGTCATGTGAAAGGAAGTCCTATGATAACATTTCCTGAGACTTCTAGACATTTGATTAAGGAGTTATAAATCTTAGAGTCTGACTTGTCACAAGCAGAGTGAGATTACACCCAGGGCTGTCAAGATTAGGTAAACTTGTCTTGTTCTCTTATAGGTCTTTCTCAGCCTTATACATAGATTAAAGATCTTTTTTAAGATAAAAAAAAGTTACCATCATGCTCTCTGTTTTAAAAAAAAGTAACTAAAGGAGTATAAAGTGACAATTTTCAATCTTCACATCCTGAAAGGTGTTTACCTGCTGCTCACTGGCAAGATTTTAATAAGCAGTTAAGTAAAAGGGAAGGAGGATTGCTTGCCAGGCTGGTCCCACACTGTGGCCCAATGAATTCATTACAGCTAAATGAATAACCTGTATTAAATCGAAAAATGCACGTGAGCTACGTAACCCCCCATCTTCCAGTAACCAATTCCAAGAACGTGGTGGAATAAAATCAATACCTTCGGGGGTGGGAGGGGATCCAGAAACCTCTTTACAGGAGCCCCTGTCAAATTCTATTGCTAATTTTGAATTGACACATTATTCTAGGAATGACCAGCGGTTACCATCAGCAAACCTGTGGAGACAGAGGTTTTCACCCCACACGTCACTGAAGGAGGGGATATTTAGGGAGTTCTAGGTCAGTGGGATGCTTCCTCAGCTTAGTGACAAGAGATTCGGTACCTAAGTGGAGAACTTACTGTTTCCAATTCTCTATACACGCCGAAATTATTGGGTTAAATAAAGACATGACAAGCTATAAATCAACTTCCTTTTTTTTTTTCCTGGGGAGTTTTTACTCAGGTGTACTCTAAATGTGCATTAAACTGCAGCTCCATTAAGCAGTTACAATGAAGGTAAAGGGCGCAAGGCTAAATACCACAGGACCTTGTATGGATCTCATGGCTTTAATGGAATCAGGTTTTTAACAACTCTTTTTTCGTTAAATACAGTCAGTGTCAGGAAGATGCGTCCCACTCATAAAGCAGCGCAATGACAATGTACAGTGGCACGAACACAAGGACATAGTTCATCATGACATTTCCAGCAATTCCCAACTGATTAGGGTCATTATGTTGGAGGTCTGATTTATGTTGTCATTTCCTCTCACCGATCCTGCATCAATGAATCTTAATGAATTGGTAAATAAGGGTGAAGATTACACTCTATGACACTGAAACATTCCTCATTCTCAACACCCGAGATTTATGTAGCCAATTAGTGACTAACAGAGAAAATTGGCTGGCAGAAAAATAATATTCTTTATGGTACAAAATGGAAAAAGCTTTCTCGTTGAAGGGCAATGCCACAGCAAAAGTCCATAAAGTAGCTTGATATGTGGAAACACAAAAGGTGTTTAAAATGGGCTGTAAGAGGTTCCCTAGTAGAATGCTTTTACTGTGGGTTTTCTTCTTGGGGTTTCTTTCTTTTTTTTTTTTTTTTTTTTGATGTCTCATTTTTTAAAGGTTATTGGTTTAATATGCGGACCTGTATTTTATAAAAGGGGAAAGTTGGCCTTTTGAGGAAAGGAGTTAAGTATACCCCTTATAGGACACAAGTGCTAATTCTTTGTATTCACTGGCATAGTGGGGAAAAAACAAGCAGACAACCTGTTATTCCCCCAGTTTTAACCATTACACCAGCTGCTCTGACTTCTTGGAGACAGGTAGCCATGAGCATTTGTACACAGTCAGGGACTGCTAAAATCTTTCATTCTGATTAATTACTGGTAAGTGTGCTTAAAGTACAGAGCATGTTTCAAATACCAGAACTTTTTAATTTAAAAAATAGCCTAATCATTAACACAGAAATCACTCCACTTACTAGTATTATTTTACATTCACCTGTTCCTGACCTCATCATAAAACCAGATGAAATGACTGTCATAAACAGGAAAAAAAAAAGGTAAAAATTCCCCAATGAAACATAATTCAGAAAATCTTGGCTTCACCTACAGCTTGAAGCGTCACCCTATGGTGTGTGTTCATGAATGCAAAGCATAGCTTCAGAGTCATTACTGCTTAAGTATATACTTAATGTGGAATACTGTCAGAAAAAAAAAAAAAAAGAGGTTCTCAAAATCCACGTATTTATTCAGAATTCATCATCTGGGCTCCACGATATCCTTGTACAATATGCAAATCAGCCATGTCTCTTTCTTTCTTTCCCTTGTTTTCTAGTCAATGTCACCAAGAGAGTTTGGAAATTTAAAAAAAAAAAAAGTTGGATCAGCTGCATCGGGGTCTCTGTACCATCTCATTAAGCTAGCCAGGGCGTAATAAACAATAACAACAAGATGGAATTGGCATCGACAGGGCAGCCCGTTCTTTTCAGTTCTGGAATGCTCCACGACCACTCGAGTATCCTCCTTAAGAGTTGCTGCTTCATCAAGGGCTTCTGGATAATTGCGCCACTTCTGTCAAGCTCAGATCATGTCTGAGGCGCTGCAACCTTCAGAACTCCCTGCAAACTTGCTGCTCACAATTAGAGCTCCTCGGGCCGCCTGGAGCTACACAAGGTGCTCCGAACAGCAGGGCTGCTGAAAAGATAGCAGACGCCAGAGCAGACATCGCTGGGGAGGGACGCGGGTGGGGGGGGGGGGGGGGGGGGGGGGGGGGGGAGACGAAATATAACCTCCTCCCAAAGCCTGGAGCCTGACAAGAATGTCGCCCTGTGGATGCTGAGGGTTCAGAGGTTCAGAGATGCCAAGTACACTGTGCAGCCTTTAAATGGATCGTTTTTGTTGTTTTTTAAGCCAATTTCTCAGAGAGCAAACACACCAAACTGGCCAGGGAAATTATAAGGGCGTGTGGCACTTCTGACTTGTTCTGGTACCAAGAAACTCCTCTCTGCACAGCAGAATGCCTTGGGCACACAAAACTGCCCTCAGAAGTCCCAATGTGCATCTGGTACCCACAAATGGTTCAAATCTTTAAAATCCTCCCCCCTTAAAGAAACGAGAGGGGGAAAAAATGCATCCCCTTTACCTATGACAGTGAACAGAAAATATTTTAAAATGCTAAGTGCAACCACCATCCAAAAAAAGAAAAATTAAATGCAAATATATTAAGAGTCATTCCAGGGCTGAAAACCAGTATATAAAACCTGCTAAGCCAAACCTGTGGGTAGAGAAGCAACTCTGGGGGAGGAAAAAAAAGGTTGGTACTTCAACTCAAGGGTGGGCAGCTGACAGTCTGCTCCCAAAACTGGGAAGAGCCAAGAGAAAACTCTACACATGTTTTATTTTAAAATCATTATTTGATACTGATTCCAAACGAAAGTGTTTTGTAAAATATTTTCACAGTAGGTGGCATCACTTATCAACTGTAGGAGGGGTGTGGTGGCTTGAGGCATTTTCCTTTATTAAATTATCAAATAATCATTTAAATGGCTTTCACACATTCTGTTCCATTTGAGATACACCTACAAGGATGGGGGGCTTGCCAGAGTGAGGGAAAAGACTCCAGTACACCTTGCCTACCCAGATACTTGTTTATTTTTTGTTTGTTTGTTTTTTGCTGTCCTCTTTAATCACATGAGGAAAAAAAAGTGAATTTTAAAATCCACTTTCATTCAGTAACGGATCATTCCGGTAAAAAAAAAAACCCGCATTTCTGCAGCTGATGGCAAAGTACCCCTCCTCTTTTCTTTCAATGGGGACAATTTGGTTTAAAATAGCTCCTTTACTTAAATGAACCATATATCAATGTTACTCATTCTGACTAGGAAAAATGAAGATGTAGGCTGTAAAATTAAAAACAAATAATGAAACATAAGCACAGTGATGTTTAGGCATAATAACACCTGCAAAGACACTTCCTTCTTTTTTTATGTTCAAGAGAAACAAGATGAACTAATTCTCCTTTTCACATTATAAATACCGTGAATCTAAAAGCAAGACTTCTGATACTACAAATACTTAAGGAAGAAAGAACCAACCTACCTACAGCTATATTATGAGAAAAACTAGGAGAGCTTTCTAATCTTTGAAAAGAGATTTAATTTATTACAAACATCAAAAGGGAGTGTGGTGGGGGCAGGGGGGGAGCTGACGATAGACAACACCAACTCAGTGATCTAGTAGTTATGCTGAAGAAAGTATAAATTCTGGACACTTCAAATTTCTCCTTGAGCATTAGAGAGAGAAAAAAAAAAAAGATGGCTGATAAGTACTATTTACCAGGCAAAGTTTTTAAAATATGGAGTTGAGGGGCACCTGGGTGGCTCAGTAAGTTAAGCATCCAACTCTCAGTTTTGGCTCATGCCGTGAATTCAGGTTTGGGATTGAGGCCCATGTCAGGCTCCACGCTGGACATGGAGCCCGCTTAAAATTCTCTTTCTCCCCCCCCTTCTTCTGCCCCATCCCCCTGCTCGCCCACGCCTGCTTTCCAAAAATCAATAAATAAAACAAAATTAAATTAAATTAAAATAAAACAAGATAAAACAAAACAAAACGAAATAAAATGTAAGGAGTTGAGAAAAAGGAAAAAAAAAACTCAGGAAGAAGTTCAACAGGTGAAATAATGACAAAAGGTGAGTAGAAAAAGTCTTTTTTTTCATTGTGGCACATAAATAATTTTGGTGGATTCTAACTAGACTGTGGTCTAGGGAGATGTCAGATAATGTGGGGTGTCAGGACCTAGACTCCTAGGAATTCAGAATGAGAGTAACAGGCAATTTGCCAAAAGGCAAAGCGTTTGTACCTCAATGTTATCTCCTATATGAGGGCCACATCCATTTTTGGGTGAGTGCTCAACTGCACGTGGAAAGAATTCTGTACGTGAGGAAGAGCTGTACAATTCAAAGGGGAATCAGTACTTGGCCTGTTTTAGGATCATCCCCTTGAAAGGAATTTCAGGGGGCTGTCTAGTCTAGCCTAGGTCACATCTGAAAAAGATCATGTGCATAAAACATTAACTCTGAAGAGGCTGAGGGGCTTAGGAAACAGGTAATATAAGGGGAATTTGATAGTATTAAGATAAAAGATGTGCCACCATTCATTAATAACATTCAATTAGCTGAATTCACATACTAGTGAATCTTCATGGTTAGAGCAGGGAGCGCAAATAGATTCCATGCCAAGCACTACCGATCAGCAAGAAGCTGGCACTGTTGAAGAGAAAGATTCACAGGCCACGGTGATCGATTAGCAATGTCTGCTGTGAGCACTGGCAGAAGGAAGGACTAAGTTATTCCAGCCATCTGCTAGCTACTGTTCTACAGGACCCCTCAATTGATGCTCCATGGCATCTCCCAGGTAATAAATAAAAGCTAAAATAAATCAATAGGCTTTCTCTAAGGCAGGAAGCATGTCCATGTCAACAGATCCGAAAAAGTGAAAATAGAAAATAGAATTCCAAAGAGAAAAATGCTTTCAAATTAGCATTAAAGAAAAGGGCAGGGGCCTCTAATGGGCCTCTGAAGGAGAGGGACGTAGGGGTGCAGACCTGCACGGCCTACCAAAACCAAAATGGAGATTACAGCATGCGGTGTAGCTTCACAGGCTGGACTCCCTGATTCCTGCAGACGCCATGAAGGGCAGGAGAGGGTAAGGATGGGCCCATCTTTGGAATACAACAAGGCAGCTAAGAAAACTTCTAGAACACATGAAAAAGCGATCAGAAACAGAACTTGAGGCCTTGCTATACCCAAGGTGCTTTTAGCTCAAATCAAACCTCATTCCGTGACAGAGAATTTTTGCTCTTTTTTGGGGGGGGTTGGTATCCTCAACATTCTGCTTGACTGTGGTCACTAACTCGGGTGTTGGCTGCTACCGGCCTTTGCTCTTCCACAACCATTGCTGACCTTTGGAGGTACAAGTGCATTTGTACACAATGCTCACAATGTTCACAACTGCTGTTTCCTGCATGTCAGTGTGGAGATGGAGATAGAAGGGCCCACCTCCAGTTACAAGAAATTGAGATACCTTTCACACGCATGACAGGTGAAGGACAAAAAAAAGTCTGAACCATTAAACCAATAAACAAATCTTTTTGGACAACCAGAGTATTTGCCAAATGGCGAACAGGGACAAACACCTCAAAACAGTACGCAGTAAAAGGAGACTAACCATTCATTCCATCCCAGCTCCAGATTAATCCAGCATACTTCACCTCCTGTATCCGAGACCACCTGATAAAACAGACAACCCAGGAACACCACGGCTGCCCTTCCAAAAACTGTCCTTGTAGAAGAACTGAAAGCAAGAGCCCCTGCAGGGTGGGGTGTTGGGGGGAGAGCAGGGCGGCTCTTTAAAACCTTAGAGCTGCCAGTCACACTGCCTTATAGAAAGTTTTGCAGCTCCAAGGACATTCCCAGGAACAGCTGTTCCCTTCTGTTCAGAGATGATTTGCTGGTGGGCAAGGGTGGTGCAGGGGTGGAGGCTCTCCTCTCTGAGGTGTCTGCAAAGAAATGTTTCGTGCAGACGAGTTGAAGGCATTTTCTTCCCCAGTTATGCATAGGACAAAAGCTACCATTAACACGATTCCCCTGTGAAGTTCAAAGAGTCGACGATAGGCCAACTAGGGGTAAGATGATTGAAAATGGAAACAGTGTATGGAAAATTTCAAGCAATAATCATAGCCAGGAGCCAGTGGCCCAGAGAAATAAACACCCTGAAAATCAATTGATACTAATGAAGCCGCAGCTTCAAGGCAGACTAGGGCAGAGGGAGGGGTGAGCATTTTCAGCACTTAACAAGTAAGTGGGCACATTTCGTGCTGGGTAGTGATCTTTGCCAGGACCCAGGATTCCTATGGCCATCTCACATCTAATACCCTGTCCCTTGACTTCTTAAGGACCAAAAAGTAAAGTGGGATAATATCCCACTTGAATGCCTGCTTTTAATGGATGAGGTGACAGCTATAATTTTCATGTGTTCATTCCAGTGAAGGCTTCCATCTATTCTGATGGGGGAAAAAAAAATCTTAGAAAAGACTGCATATCAAACTTCCCTGGGTTTCTAAGGACTGACATAGATGCTTGGGGGGGGGGGGGGGGAAGCAAACTTGTAGGCATGTAACACACCTTTCCACAGGATTGGGGTTACTGACAATTTACAATTAAAATCATGTTTCCCCTAAATCATCTGTACAATAAATAGAATGTGAGGAACACATGAATCATTAATGGATACTGATTGTGAATTCTCTTGAAAAATCAAAGAATCTTCTTATAAGGCAAACAACAGCTCCAATCTAGCAAAATCGAATTTTCACATCTTGGGTTGAAGCTTTGTGTGATATTTCTTACTTGTCCAGATAGTTAACAAGCTTTCTGAAGGCAGGGAGCCCACCATGCCTAATGAGACAGATACTTAATATTTGTTGAATAATGTACATTCATATAATGTTGTCTCTCTCTTAAAAAAAAAGGGGGGGGGGTGCCTGGGTGGCTCAGACGGTTAAGCGTCTGCCTTCAGCTCAGGTCATGATCCCGGGGTACTGGGATTGAGTCCCACATCGGGCTCCCTGCTCAGCAGGGAGCCTCCTTCTCCCTCTGCCTCTGCCTTTCACTCCCCCTGCTTGTACTTTCTCTCTCTCTAATAAAAAATAAAAAATCTTTAAAAAAAAAAACAAAAAACAAAAAACAAGGACGTCTGGGGCGCCTGGGTGGCTCAGTTGGTTAAGCGACTGCCTTCGGCTCAGGTCATGATCCTGGAGTCCCGGGATCGAGTCCCGCATCGGGCTCCCTGCTCGGCAGGGAGTCTGCTTCTCCCTCTGACCCTCCTCCCTCTCATGCTCTCTGTCTCTCATTCTCTCTGTCTCAAATAAATAAATAAAATCTTAAAAAAAAAAAAAAAAAAAACAAGGACGTCTGGCTGGCTCAGTTGGAACAGCATGTGACTCTTGATCTCAGGGTGGTGAGTTCGAGCCCCACATCAGATGTAAAGATTACTAAAAAAAAAAATAAACTTCAAAAACAACAACATCTACACACAGAGCTTACTTAAGGTAGGGTACAACTGTACTAGGTAAAGAA
Source organism: Neomonachus schauinslandi (assembly GCF_002201575.2). NCBI lineage: Eukaryota > Metazoa > Chordata > Mammalia > Carnivora > Phocidae > Neomonachus > Neomonachus schauinslandi. Next base: position 176,799,524 of record NC_058403.1, on the reverse strand, counting down.
TACGTATCAGGAAAAAGTATCAAAGAGACAAATGCATCTATTTACCTAACAGAAAGGCCCCAATAGGAGCCTGTGGTCCCAGGGTCCCAGGTACCAATTCCTGCAGGCGATCGGAGTCCAGCACAGAGAATCACCTGGAAACACTGTCTTCTCTCTGATGACCTATGCTAATGGAATCACAGGAGATGAGCCAAGATTTACTGGCATCAAGGATGCTGGCTGGGAACAGAAACACTTTGCAAGTCCAAGTTCTTCAAAACAGTGGGGGTAGGTGCTAGATCCCAACCTGGTTAGGAAGGACAAGGTGTGGAAACAACCAAGGCTTCCGTGTAGAAATATGTGTTGTCTGAGGCTGCATCCCCAAATACTCTCCAAGCTTCTACTGCGGGCCAGGTCCTTCGTGGAACATGCTCACTGCAGCTCTCTATCTATTTGGGGGATAAATCTTTGGGCCATTCCACCTGGTCTACCAGTCATCGTATACAGAGAGGTAGGATGTATATTCTAGAGCTGTACTGTCCCACAGAAATATACTGAGGGCCACAAACACAAGCCACATCTATAATTTAAAAATTTCTACCAGCCATATTTCTAAAAGCAGAAAAAAACAAGGGGAAATTATTTTTATCTTTATTTTTAAAGATTTTATTTATTTATTTAAGAGAGAGAGAGTGAGCTTGGGAGCAGGGGGAGGGAGAGGGACAAACAGACTCCCTGCTGCATGCAGAGTCTGACATAGGGATCGATCCCAAGACCCTGAACCCTGAGATCATGACCTGAGCCGAAGTCAGACACTTAACCAACTGAGCCACCCAGGTGTCCCAGAAATTACTTTTAAAAATATATTTCATCTAACTTAATCTACCCAAATATTTCAATTTCGACATGTAATAACAAAGTTATTTTTTTTAAATATATTTTTTTAATTTGACAGAGAGAGACACAGCAAGAGAGGGAACACAAGCAGGGGGAGTGGGAGAGGGAGAAGCAGGCTCCCCACGGAGCAGGGAGCCCGATGCGGGGCTCGATCCCAGGACCCTGGGATCATGACCTGAGCCGAAGGCAGACGCTTAATGACTGAGCCACCCAGGCGCCCCAGTAACAAAGTTATTAACAAGATATTTTACATTCTTCTTTTTGCTCCTAAGTCACTGAACTCACATGTACACATTAAGTGTGTATTTTGTACCAATGGCACTTCCTCGATTCAGGCCCGCCACCTGGCTGATGGCTCCCATGCTGGCTAGTGCACGCTTAAGAACATTCCAAGATTCTGGACAGGAAGGGTTGTAAGGGGAAGGGAGGCCTTCCACACTGCCATCAGTTCACATGCCTGGATTGGGGCTGCTGAGAGACAGGGTTGGGAAAGGAAGCTAGAGTCTCCTTGAAATATTCCCACTTCGCTCTCTACAAGTGGCCGGCACCGTGTGTACCAACACAAGCCACTCTGCGCATGGCCCCGGCAATGCACCGGAACGGCTACAGACCCATACATCGATAAATTCTACAGTGATACTCATTCCGTCACCTGTCAAGATAAAAGTCAAACAGATCAAAGGGAAGGAGGAAGCACAGCATTTTCCTCCCCCCAAGAAAACAAGAATTTATCAACAGTCTAGTTTGGGCGGCGGCGGGGGGCGGGGAAGAGAAGGTGGCTTCCCACCAGGAATTTACATCACACAGAGGACTGGGAAATTAGGAGGTGTCTCAGTTATTTAGAGCACACATTTAAAGTCTAAAGCCCCAAGACAGAAGACAAATACGAGAGCCGTTAAATACCACAGGTACTCAAAAAATAAGTATCCAAGAAGCACAAAATGTTCTCAAGCGACTGACAGGTTAGTGGGGAGGAGCATGGAGTGGTGATTTAACTGAGCAAGTGCTTTTGGACAGACAGGGTTGGGTTCGAAGCCCCGTTCAGTCACTTTCTACCTGTGTCAACAAGTTATTCAATCTGTGTGGACGCCGGTTTCCTCATCAGTAAGCAGGTACAAGTAACAGTTACCCTGCCAGGCCTCTAATGTCTATGACAGCAGATGTCAAGTGCTTAGCGGCTGCTCTTCAATGAACGTCACATGCAATACACACACACACACAAGATGCAGTTAGAGAAATATTTAAATAAATATGTATATGTATATATCATATACCTATGTAGGTACATAGTATATAGTAATACAGTGTGTGTGTGTGTGTGTGTGTGTGTGTCTGTCCTCTCTACAGTGACAAGCAGGATTGCCGTGCAATGTCCAGGCGTGAGGACTCTGGAGCTTTCCTGAAGGAGTACAAGTCTTGGTTCCAGCACAACACCTGTGTGACGCAGAGCTGCACGCGCATCACAGATGTCATGGTGAAGCGAGGACGAGAGCAATGCCTACCTTGACCCCGTGTTGGGAGGGTTCATTGGCATCACCTATGACATTCACTTAGTACATGGCTATTGCTCATGAACTCCCAGTTATTATTACAGGCATTCGTCGATAATCTGGGCTGCAGGCTTCCAGCGAGGATCGCTCCTGTCCACCTGCAAAGACTAGACAGTGGCTCCCACAGAAGGGAGGGGCTGGAGGAGGAATGGATTGATGGGGTCTACAATCCAAATACTGTCATTCATATTTAAAGGCCTTACACTTGAGAAAGCGTTTCCTTCTGTGTTTTCCTTTTTTTTTTTTAAGATTTTATTTTTAAGTAATCTTTACAACTCCACGTGGGGCTTGAACTCACAACCCCGAGATCAAGAGTCATGTGGTCCACCAACTGAGACAGCCAGGCGCCCATCTTATTTTCTTATTTGATGCCCACAAGCCTTCAGGAATAAGTACGATGATTTCAACCCGGAATTATTTCTTGAACACCTATTATGTGCAAGGTGTGATTCCAAGTGTCAGGAACTGAGATGAATATTCCTTGCGTTCAGGGAATTTTCGGTCTGGTGGCATTTCATCCATTTGTTTATTCACCTGCCCAGAAGGAGGAGATGTCACCATGGGAATATCTGCTCTATCAGTGGCTTGGTCTGAGCTGAGAAAGTTTAGTCTAAATTATTTAATAAAAATAAAAATATTCTAGGGGCGCCTGGATGGCTCGGTCGTTAAGTGTCTGCCTTCAGCTCGGGTCATGATCCCAGGGTCCTGGGATCGAGCCCCGCATCGGGCTCCCTGCTCCACGGGAGGCCTGCTTCTCCCTCTCCCACTCCCCCTGCTTGTGTTCCCTCTCTCGCTGTCTCTCTGTCAAATAAATAAAATCTTTAAAAAAAAAAAAATATTCTATACGATCACATAAAATTATTTCTCCTTTCCCCTGTCTTCCTCAATGATCTGGAAAACAAAACACTTCCACATTTTTGTAAAAACATAATATTGGATATGACATTGTGGCCATGCGCAAAAATTTTTACAAGCTTTTTTGCACATCTCTGCATTCTACAGTACTTCTGAAATGATACAGAGAGAGAGAAAAAAAAGCCCTTGAAAGTGTACACTTTTCAGTAAGTTCAAACTGCTGAATAGCCTGACATCACGTGAACAGTGTGGCGGCATTTACTTGATTCAAAAACAGCTGGGAGAGGAGATGTTCACCTCCATTAAGATTTCCAAAATCAGGGGTGCCTAGGTGGCTCAGTCGGTGAGGCATGAGACTCTTAATCTCAGGGTCGTGAGTTCAAGCCCCACGCTGGGCGTGGAGCCTATTGAAAAAATAAAAAAAAAATTTTTTTTCCACAGTTAGGCAAAAACTCCCTGTTCCAGTTATCATTGCAACCAGGCTGAGTAAGCTTGTGTGCACTTTATCCCGGCAATAGCAGGAAATCCCTGCTTGCCACGAGGTTAGAAAAGGCAGCCTCCTAACCGAACTGCTAAGGGAGAAGGGATGGAAATCAACTGGCAAAAGTTTGGGTCAAGAGGCATCAAACTGGGGAACGCTTACAAAGGAAGGGCAAGACTTTTAGCTCCAAGAAATGAGGATGGACACAGCCAATTACTCTGCTTTAATATGCTCCCATTTGCCGAGGAAGTAGCCTGCAGGAGAGTCAAGAAGCTTGAACTATTTTTAGGCCCATGACCCTTTTAAAAACACAGAGCTAAATTCGGTCCTCAGTTACACCCACTCAACTCCCACTGGCTTCAGCAGGAGCCACAGGGAGAACCCGCTCCCGATGCAGAAGAGCTTAGTTATGCCTCTGCGTTCTTTTTTTCACATGGAATGACAGTTAACTGGCCACGGCTGGCCATGGAAAGCCACCAAGCAGGTCTCCTGGCTCCAGCAGGGCAAAAGGCAGGGTCTTACATTCCAAGGACATCTCTGCCACACAACTGGATAAAACTCATGTTTATTTGACAATCCAGGCAGAGGAGGGGGAAAAGCACATCCTTTTGAAAATGGCAGTCAGTCTATCTTGGAATTGTTTAAAATTATAATCTCATCTATAAAAGCCCAGATTTGAAGAACTGTATTATGTGGGCTAAATTAAACTTTTGCCTCCAACTAGCATGGGGTAATTACAATAAGGGATCACATGAAGTTCACTGCTGTTGAATGCAACACAATTTGTGACCATCAACTACAGTTCGGGGGTGGGGGGGTAAAGCATCATTTATAAATAATAGGTCCCAAGTCTGACTTGGGGGTGAGTGAAGAGCATTTGGCATCTCAAATGACTTTAACTGGGGGCCTTCATATCCCATGGAAAGGACACTTTGTCCCCCCTCCACTGTCTCTAATCCTCCCTAAGATAATGAATCCTTTAAATGTTACATCTTCTGTCGTGCATTATTGTGGTGCAGAAACTCTTCACATCAAACAGTCATCAGGACTATTACAAAGTGGGCTTATAAGAGAGGGGCTGAAAAGGAGCTGTGTGAAAAGAAGTGGAAAATTAAAGCTGAAGCAGTCGAAGAAAGGGCTTAATTTACTGGCATGTACAGTATGCAAATGAGATTACTCTCAGCTTAACTGCATCATTTATGTCCATAATAACGGCATCATCATTACAGGGCTCAAATTAAATTACACCATAATTAGCATATCAAAGTGATTGGTTAAAGTTTAAAACAAATACCCAATTTTGTTAATGAACAGCTGTAATTGTCATGTACACTTCAGTGAAAACTCTCTAAACAAATATATGTTTTAGAAGGGAGGAAGATTTTTTTTTTTTTTTTAGCAGACAGGTCTATAGCAGAGGTAAATTACCTAAAAAAGAATGACATGGACTATTCTATTAATGTTAATATATGCTGATCATTTTCAGGTAATAAAGCATTCTATCAAAACAAGGCTTCACTTATATTTAGACACCTTCCGTGCTCCCGAATGTGACAAACCACCAGAACCCTGCTTCCACTTGCTGCAATGACAACAACGCAGGGGTGACCTGTCTCTAGCAATCGAAGGACGTGTTCGATAACATGCTATTACTAAACCTCCATACTTATTGAAAAGACATCTGTGCTCAAATCGCGCCGACTCAAAGCTGATTTTCTCCGCATTCCAACCAAAAGAGGAAAGAGTGACAGAGCCAGAGAACTTGCGGAATTTATGGGGTAGACCAGAATGCTCCTAAGTTGAGGACCTGATAACATGTTCGACAGCCTCCAACTCGATCTCCCCTCCTGGAATCGGAGCATACTTCTACAGCAGTCCCAAACATGCAGCTGCACCAGGGAAGTTTCTGCTCTTCCATCCTTAAAATAAAATCAGGAGGCGCAACTAGCTGTTTTGTCAATGTTGGCTGCAGCCAGCATGCACACACATTTTAGAGATGCAAAACCGTACATGGATAATAAGCTTGTTTTCAAACCTTTTTGTTATCTCCTTTAATGTCTGAAGAGTTTCTACACAAAAATCAATAATCCCGAGGCTCACGTGCAAAAAAAGCTCTCTGCCTAAGATTCTCCCCATTTCCTCCCAAACGTACCCCATATGTTCTCTGCTATATCTGTGAGGGTAACCATCCACTGTGATATACAGCAAGGCAAGCCAAAATATATTTTTCCCAAAAAGAAAAAAAAAAAAGCACTTTCAAATATACTTAACAAGCAAATTGAATGTCTTATTAAAATCGTATTATCTAAACAGTGTTCAAAAATTTAAAGAAAGTAGCTTTTCATTTTATTCATCGAGGAATCCATTAAAGCTTAGGCTCTGAAGTAGTATGTAAATTATGTGCCTTTCAAGGTAGAGCTAGGGCAAATTCACTCCATCAACTAATGATGAACCTCATTATGTGCAGGGAGGATTCATAATGAGGAAAGAGCCACCCGCCATTCCATGTTCTAACATAAATCCCTGTAAAATTTGAATATCTCCCCGTCTAATTAAAGGCTACTAATTCCAGTCACCCCCTCCATGGCCCCAAAGTAAAAATAAACCTCTTTAAAAGCACAGACTACAGTTATATTTCTAAAGCAGCACTCGATTCTGTTTGGACTCAGAACCTTCCACTCAGATATGTTTTACGACAAGCATAATTAGCAGCTTTCTAAGATACAAACTTTAAGGCTGTTCAAGCTCATTTTGGTTAAATACATTGGATTTCTATTTTTCAAACAGCTTCACCTTGACGGGGCTACAGTGCATGCACAGAGATGATCCGCAGCCAAGAAACCAACAGGAATGTGTGAGCTTCGTAATAACGTAAAATAAAATTCTTACACTTGAGTTCCATGCTAAAGCTGAGATGTTCAGAAAAAAACAAGCATTGTGTGGCATGAACCCGAGATTCCATTTGGATGGGGATGTATTCAAATCTGCTTGGGAACGACATACTTGATTCTGGAACAAAACTGCTCACTTTTAATGCGGTTTGAACTAATGAACAAGTACAGCCCAGCGTGTCACAAGTCAAAGAACTATTCCCTCTTGTAATCACTGACTTTGATTTATTTTTTTAACTGAAAACTACAGAATGCAAACCCAACGTTGCCAAACATATTTATTATGATTAATAGCCTGTAATATCTCTCACTAAGGCTTAATTTGCTCTTGTTTTCAATTATGAATCTGCACTACTCTATTCCAGTCCCCTTTTCAGGTAGAGATGAATTTCTTGTGGTCTTTACTCTTTGTATTGTATTGCCACCCAGCAAGGCACAATTAGTTAAAAACAGCAAATGTCCACCTTGACTCTCACAGAGCACCAGATTACGCAAAATTAGAGAACCAAATCAGTGAGAAATAAGTGAAGGTGTCCAGGGAATCAGAGCAATTAGACCAAAGGAGAAAGGAAAAGTACATATGCCAGTCACCCACTCACTCACACCTTTACATTAAAATTCAAAAAAAAAAAAAAAAAAGGAAAGAAAAAAAAATCCCAGATCCTTTATTTAATTTTGACAAACTGAATATAGAATATCCAACCAGGAAATCTTATCTGCTGCTGTCAATTCAAGTGTCCCCAAATGTCTGAACCCCAGTTTGGTAATGCAATGTACACACCAGTGTGACATCAAGTGTAGAATTTCAGGAGCTAAAGAGTCCATTCTACTAGAGATGCCGCTGCTTTTTAAGTTGCATAAAAATAAACTCCACTCCATAAAAGCTGCCACAGTGCGTGCTCTCTCATCCCTCGGCTCCAGGCATCATCTCCCCCACCCCCCAACCCTGCCTTTTAGGTCAGCCACTCATGCATTAGGAAGACATCCCTCCCAAAATAACTTGGCCCTCCCCCGAAGCACAGAGTTGAGCAGCCTACCTTTGTTCTGGAGTTGCAGATAATAACAGGCAAGCCTCAAGACCATGAGGATTTGGAAAAGATCAGGAGAGTTGGAGGAAAAAAAGAAGAAGGAAAAAAAAGAAAAAGGAAAAGAAATACTACAAGTAGAGAAGAATTGGAAGAAACAACAGGAAAAGCCTTCTAATGAACTGTAGTGGCTACCACAGGATCGGGGTGTCTTCACCAGTGTTTACACCAGTGAGTACACCTCTGCTCCATCTCATCCACAACTGGTGGCATTCCCCCCCCCCCGAATCCATGCATGGCAATTAAAAGCAACTGCACCTCTCCGTTTGGGAGGGGGACCACAAAAGACCTCTGCAATATTTCTTTACAATGTCTATATCACTGATGAGCATTAGTTTGAGTGACAAAGGTCCCGGGCTAAATCAACATTCTTACCTTAATGTTCCTAGTAAAAGGCTCCAGGAAACATAACTCATGAGACATGTATGCAAAGATATGTCTCAAGGAATTAATCCAGAGCCCTCAGCTGAGGTGGGGGGCGGGGGGAGGGAAATTTTTTTAAAAAAGAAAAAAGAAAAAAGAAAAAGCAATGGCTTATTTCCAAACAAACGCAGCTCAGCCCGGGCAGCGATGGCATAAGAACAGGTTTGCATAGACAGAGCTCAGTGGCAGAAGCGAGAGTTCTGTAGGATTTATTTGACACTTATTTTCCGGGAAGCCTTTTGTGGAGTTGTACCGTTTGTTTCTTATTGTCTGAGAGGCAGTTAGGAGCTTTCTCCCGGAGGGGGCCTCTCAACCTCTGGGCTTGGCCGCCTCTGACAGGGAGGTAACCATATTAGGATGTGTATGGTAAAGTAAACAATAACATAGTTGCAATGAAATGGAATTTTTTTTTTCCAAGCTAATGGTGTTGGGGTCAGTCTGTCTTTTTAGCCATTCCCACTAATTTTGTTTCCTAGTTCAAATAGGCCCTCCTCCTCCTCCTCCTTTTTTTTTTAAATGTTAGCTGTTTCCAAATATCTGACTGTAAATTTGCTGAGAATGTTTGCAATGTAAGAAAAAGCTTTTAACATCCAAATAAAGATCCTGCCAGTTTAATCATTAAAGGGGATGTGAATTTTCAAACCCTTGCAAAGATCCAACTCTCCGCTACTTTCTTCCCCACCCCAATCCCACCTCCATCTCTCCCTGAAGGTTAAAATTACTTGGTCATTTAAAAGTACCTTCTAAATAAATCAGATTTTTAAAGAAAGAGACCGTTACCTTCATAAAAATTCCACATTCACGTACTGTGTCACTGAGTGAAGAGTCTTAACCATTCATGCGCCTGAAAATTTATTACCTGAAATTTCTAGGATGGTTACTTTTACGTGATAAGCCTCTTTCCCACCTCCTCCCACTGCCCCCCCCCCAAGAAAAAAAGTAAGCATTAAATTCTGTTGTCATGCCAGCCTCTAGAAATCAGCTAACCAAACAAAAAAATATATATCAAGAATGAGTTCTCAAGATGTTACATATTTAGGAAAAGTTGTGCCGGTCCAAAGACAACAATAAAAAGTAAGGCTGCTTTCTGGCCACTGTCACTCAGTAGGAGATTCCCGCCCAAGGAACGAGGGAAACATCCCCACTCAAGGTCAGGGCTGGCGGAAGAGGACAGCAGAGAGGCTGAGGACCACAGACAGTGGGTGTGGACGGAGCAGGACCGCTGGGAGCCAGCACCGGCTGTGGGGGGCGTGCTTCCATGTCTTAGTCTCCTAGGTGTGAGCCAGGGCTGCTCCTGAGAGATCTGCCCACAGGAGGGTGTATATGCAGCCCCTGGCCCTCAGTGTGCAAGGAGGGGAGGAGGGGCACAGCACTGCTACCTGTGAGGACTGGACCCCAGGAACCACCCCCTGCACCGGGCATCGAGGCAAAACATGTGGCAAGAGCCGAGGGGCATGGGCAGGGGAAGAAATGATACATGCAATTAAGAATGAAGCTGGGCTGACGGGGGAAATAAAACACACGTGACCCGGGCGAAACTTGCACAGCTCAGAAACTAAGAGAGCCTCCCCTGCCTGGAACCCCTGGGCAGACCTCTAAACTGCCTTGGTTCTTAACAGATCCCTATCACCCAGAAACCTAAAACCCCTGCAACTCATGTTTTATTAAAACATGTTTAGCATTCTTCTTAAAGATAGGTTTTAACCCCAAATACCCATGAAATTAAATCTCCTATGCCACTTATCTGCACTGCTGGGCAAAAACTAAAGTTGAGCTAAACAGAGAGATAGCAAAATCAATAAATCACATGAAACAAGTAGCAGTTCAAAAGTTCAAAGATATGATGGCCAGTTCAGTGCGTCTTAGCGCTCACCCAATAATAACTGGTCTCCGTCACTCCTCACAGTATAGACAATTTCATGGCATCATTTTCATTAAGCTGTCTCATGGAAAATTGCTAGCTATTTATGTATACGCTAAAATAAATTAGCCATTTCATCGAGCAGTGTGATTCTTATAAAATACATTAACACAATACTCAATTTTCCAGTTGGAGTAAATAAATAAATCAATAAATTCAATACAGGATGATTCTTTTATTGTGGCGCTATAGCTCTCAGCGTAAGTGTTTTTATTGGGTTTATTTGTTTCAATAAAAATTGAAATGGGCCAGTGATCTCAGCGCTGGCATCTTAAAAAATATATATATCTATCCAATATTTGGGAAAGTACTGCGCAGAGCACTCAAACTTAAAATTGTATTCAAAAATCATCTTCATGATAATTATTACTCCACAACCCAATTCGGATGGGGAATTTCACAAAGGAAAAGGGGGAATTCTGCCAGGTGTTTGAGTCTTGTGGCATTTCTACTCTATGGACCGGAGTCTGGGAGTGAGGCTTCTGAGAGACGGCTGCCCCTTGCTGAGCTGCGACCTTATGCCTCAGACGCGCCTCTTCCCTGGACAGGGAGAAACGACAGTGGGACAAGCTCCAGATGGCCTCTTCTGTCACACCTTACGGAACGCGCCATTGATTGTGGCTCAGAGAAGGCCATTTACTCCAACCTCTGGGGGAAAGACTAGGGTATCATGATTGCAAGAAAGAGAGAGGTGTGCTGACGCTGTAAATAAACTCAGGCCCAAGGCCTGCTAGTAGCTCTGGAGGAGAAAGGGAGACACCAGCAAGCATGAGATTTTTTTTTTCCTGGGTCACCAATGCAACTGAAATCAAAGGAGAACAGGAGAATGGATATCTGTTGTTTATGCCTGCCCAACACCCAAGCTCCTCTTCCTCTGATAACACCGGCCGTATTTTGCTTGGGGAAATGCCCCATTCCCCCATCTCTGGCTGATGAGCCACAGTCCGTGGATGCGTCTCTCCGCTCCAGAGGGTGGAGCCATAAACCAGGTCTGACCAATCCCTGCGCTCTGCTCTCCTGGGCACCCTGATTGGCTGATGGGTAGATATGTCCCAAATCAGAACTGGGAGAGAGAGAGAGAGACAGCCTTTTTGCTTTTGAGAGCTTTGAGAGCTTTGAGAACATGGACTGGGCTGGCTGAAAGAGGCCAGGACACAGCAAGTCAGAGGTGAGGCCAAGAGTAGTACAGATTCCTAACAGAGCCCATAGGGGGCCATCCTACTCCTGGACTTTTCCATTATGTAAGCCAATGAACTTCCCGGATGTGCTTAGCCACCTCACTGGCACTGTGTTATTTGCACCAAGAGGTGCAATCCAGGAAGACTGGATAATGGAACACACTAAATATGTGTTCTATATGTACTCTGTAATATACGTGAGCCCTGATGAGAAAGCAAACCAAATAAAAAACACACAAATGGACAAACTCCCACAGCTAATACTCAAATCCGTAGACCTCACATATGCTATGTAACCTGATCACCAGCCATGTTCTCTTCTCTGCTGTCCCTGGAAAGAAAGAACTAAAAGAAGGAGTCAGGACCCACAGTCCAGAAGAACTCAAGATGATCTCAAAGCAAAGTAAACTGGAGATATAAAATAAATCCAGTGTGAGGTCTAATACAGACTTGATAAACTCTCTTCTCTAGGCCCCTGGTGGTGGTGGTTCAGATCAGGGATGGACCAACCCATCAGTTTAGGTGAACAGCCAGCTGGCTCACACAACAGACCTTGTATCTTCTGATCAGACTCATGGGCGTGGGATGAAGATGTGGTTCTTTCATTCTCTGATAAAAGTTGTATTGTGGTGCGGAGGTGGGATAGTGAGGTCCTGCCAGCCTGCCTGGCTTTTAGCTCTGGCTCCAGCCCAACTAAATTGGCAAACCAGGGCCCTGATTTCCTCCACGGGCAGGAGAGGACCCCAAATCAATACAGCCAGGCTTTCTTGGGAGTAGTATCCATAGTAACACAAACAAAAAACGACAATAATTGAGACCCTACGAACAACTTTATTCTTAATATGCCAGAGACTGTACTAATCACTTTACAGGTATTGCTCATTTCATCTTTAAAATAACCCTATAAGATGCACATTGTTACTATCTTCATTTTATAAATCAATAGAGGAAAGCTCAGAGAAGTTAAGGAACCTGTTCTTAGCCACAGAGCAGATAAGGGGTGGAGCATCAAGTACCTGGTGGCTAGTCTGTTGGACAGTAGAGGTCGTCCACAGAAAGTTCTATTGGGCAGGGTTTTTCTGTAGATGTGTGGTTCTCATCCAGGAGCGATATTCCCCACCAGAGAATATTAGGCAGCGTCTGGAGACATTTTTAACTGTCACAACTGGCTTGGGGGTGATGCTAACTAGGAGTGCTGGTAAACACCCTACCATGCACAGGACAGTTCCCACAATGGAGAGTTACTGGCCCAACACATCAGTGGTGCTGAGGTTGAGAAGGTCTACCCTCCCAGGCAGGTGGACCCTGGTGGTCCGCAGCTCCTCAGCAAGTTTTAAAGCAACTTCTACCAAGATTGCAGGTAGCCTGTGTGTGGATATAATACTGATGTACAGTAGGGTAAAAATATGAGGCTAAGTCTAGAAAAGACTTGTCCCAAGTCCCACAGTCTTAATTACAGGCAGGGAAGGATCTGAAGAGCTATCTGGGGAGTCCAGTTGACACCAATGTAGCTGAGTCGGGAAAAATAAGGGGGCCATGTTCTTGGTTCCCCTCTTTCCTCTGCTTTCTCCTTCCTCACTGTCCCTTCTCCCTGAAAACTGAGTGGAGCCAACCATCTACATCATAATGTCTTGAGTGGGGTGGATTGACATTCCACTCCAGCCCTGCATCAGTTGCCAGGACATCAGTGTGAACAACCAGTGTGACCATCATTCTTGGCAGCAGGGGAAGGCCGTTATCATGTCCCAGAAACAGGTGTTCCATTCCGAGCTAGGTTCAGACCTAGGCTCCACCACTTGAGGCTCCTGAGCACTTGACACATGGCTAGTACACTAGGGAACTAAATTCTTAAATTTATGTAATTTTAATTAATTTAAATTTAAATAGCCACACACATCTAAGGGCTACTATATCTTGGACTGTGTGCAGTTTTAGAAGTGTGGCAAATTTTCCATATTCATGAGAATCCGATCCTCAGCAGATGGATATCTGGTTCCCAGTTTGAGATTCTATATATTAATTAAAATTTTTATTTTATTCTTAGTGGAAATGGATTTGGTCATGACTTTTTAAAAATTCCATTCTTATTCTAAATCTCCTAATTTGTCTAAAAATTTTCATCTAATTTTTATATCAATTCTAATCACAGTTTTGAGTAGAATGGTAGACTTATTTAGTTGACTAATTTGGGCAAGAGACGTATATTGTGGATTAAAACCGAGTGCATTCTTTAAGAAGCCAGTAGCAAGGTAATCTTCTTCACTGTTGGGAAACCATTCTTGTTCTCTCTTTAGGACATGTTGCCTGTAAACTTCATGTCTTCAGGGATGTGAGCTATCTTGGAAGAAGTACTCTGCTGTACCAGTTCAAATCACTCAAGCCATCTGGAACAAGAATGACATTCTGGAAGATTTCTTACACAGTAAGATCCGTCCACTCTGTCTCTCTCCCGTGAAAACTCCAAACTACACACATTCAGGTGGAACTTTTCCCTGCAGCTCAAAGAGTGATAAATTTTTCAGCTTAGGGAGAAAGATTAGTACTGATGTAACAAAGTGACTGTAAAGCCAGCCTCACGACATTATAAATACATCACAGCTGTCAGGATGTTTCTTTCACAGTGGGCAAATCCAGAAGCAAAGAACATTTTCAGGGCTGGGGAGCACAGTCATACCCAACACTGTGTGCAGGGTGTAAACCATCCAGAACTAGGGCTTTGGGCAGGAAGCTGAGCCATCTACAAAGTATTTCTTGGGTGATATACAGAGAGCTAGAGATGGGATAAAACCGAATGATGAATAAAGTAAACACAGTGTTTGGCTCACCCATCCTCTCTGGATACCAAGAAATTTCAGCTTCAGCAGTAATGTGGGAATCCAGAACTGCACTGTCATTCTAAACAATATCAAAAGTTAAAAAAATATATGTATACCCAAAATAATAACTTCATATCCTTTGCCAGGCACAACCTAGATTTTTAAGTTGACCTTAGCTGGTCAAGTATGAAATGTTACTCCATATGTAGACAGTGCTGGATGGCTATTCAACAGCCATTCCCAACTCCCTCACTCCCTCCTCCTACTCCTCAAGCTGGGAAAACAAAACAAAACAACAACAACAACAAACAACCCACTACCACCACCAACGCAGTGTCCCCTACCCAGCTTTCTCTGCAATGAGGGACAGATATTTAATGAAGTTCTAGCCAAAAGAGACAATGGGTATAAGATATTTTTCCTCCTTGATTGAAGGAAAGTCATACAAAGATTTCTTTCTCTTGCTCTCTCTGCCTTGCCCCCTTCTCCCACTTTGTGCCTTTGAATGCAACTATGTAGGCAGATAATGCCTGGAGCTGTAGCAGCCATCTTGTAGCCATGAGGAAAAAGCTAGAAGAATCACAGAGAAGCCAACCCAGCAGTCAGATACTACTCGGGTACTGAACCAGTCTTGAAACTGCCTACCTTTAGACTTCTGGGCAAGTAAATGATAAATATCCTTATGTTTTCAGCCACTGTTAATGAGGTTTTTCTGTTATTAACAGGTGAACACATGCTAATTGATCCTAAATCCTAGAGAAAAATCACTTCCTTGAGGGAACTTGACTAATCAGAGTGTAATTAGCCAATTCTCCTGGTATCTAAGATGGTTCCCTTGTCACCTGAGAGCTTATCACTGAAGACAATGATACTTGGTCTTTAGAAGCTCCCTGAAGAAAAACACTACCACTTCCTACCTACTGTGTGTCAATTCTGTGTAAGGCTTTTACTGAAGTGACTTGCTTACACTATGTCATCCAGTCTTCCAAGAACTCTATGGGGTAGGGACAATAATTATCCATATACGGTTCTGAGAAGAAGAAACAGAAGCAGAGAGAGGTGAAAGAGAATGTCCTAGGCCAACGGCTGTTACAGAAAACCTGGTCGCACCACAGGGAAATGGTTATGCCCATGGCCTCAGCTACAAAACGTGGGTAACTCCAACCGAGTGATAAACATTTCTTGTTCTAAGACATAATGGCAGAAGCCTGGGCTCAGAGCACAGGACACACAGTCATATGAGCCGGGCCTGGGGTGCAGTCACTGCAGTGGTGACTGGGGAAAGGATTCTTCAGCTCATCCTGCAAGAGCTGGGGATACTCCCCGAGAGCTCACAGCAACATCCACCCTGAAGTTATCACCACAAGCAGGCAAAGGTGTCCCTTCAGGGTTGCCTGTCTCCACGCCCTGGATGGGATGGAGCAAAGCCTGTAACACATCATGACGGCTGGTTCCCACAGTGTTTTAACACCAAAGGAACAAAAAAGGTACAAATAAGCTTTCAGGGAAGTTATAAAGAAGGATGCGTAGGTTAGGAAAAAATAGCTTGGAACTACTGGAAGGCCAGTTAGCAAAGTGAATACATGCAACATATTTGATGGTGTGGGCAGGAGGGCACAGCAAGGTGGCATGCAGCTTAAGGTAGTTAAGAATCATCAGCCAGACTGGCTTTACACTTACTAGCTGTGTGACCTTGAGTAACTAGCTTGACTTCTCTGAGCCTCAGGTTTCCCATCCATATGTGGAAATAATACAAGTATCTAACCTTTGGGTTACGGTGAAAATCAAATAAAATGATACATGTCAAAGTTCTCACCTAATACACAATAAGTGTCCATTAATTGTTAACTATTCTCCTCCTCATCAGTACTGAATGATAATAAATTGCAAAATTATCATAAAGCACCTAGCATAGTACTCGGCATGCACTAGGTGCTCAATAAATGCCCATTCCTTGGTTTTCCCATGTCTTTTCCCTCCACAAATAACTCAAAGATTTAATTCTGATGTCATGTGCCTACTGCAATTTTTTAAAAATATTAGTGAATTTACCCCGCTAAAATGGTTCTGGGTTTGATACTATGGTAAATTCAAGTATCAGCGAAGTATCTGTGGCCACATGCTTCCATGATAAATATGGTAAATAAAAAAGAGAACACTACGCAATTAAATATATGTAAATTAACATATTTTCATATGTTATACACGTAAGGATACCCCCTTCCATTTATTAAATTCTGTGTGCTGAGGACAGAGTTAATTTTAATTTTTAAAATGTTTCTCTTTTTAAATAATTCTTTTGAGACAGAGAGATACAGAAAGAGAGACAGAGAGAGCGCAGGGGCAGTGGGGGAGGGGCAGAGGAAGAAGGAGAAGTAGACTCCCTACTGAGCAGGGAGCCCATGCCGGGCTCAATCCCAGGACCTGGAGATCATGACCTGAGCTGAAGGCAGATACTTAACCATGTGAGCCACCCAGGCGCCCCTAAAATGTTTCTTAACAGTTCAAATTTTCTGCTATAAAAGTGTACCGCCTCTATAATTTGGAGGAAGACATTACTTTTGAAAAGATAAAAAAGATAAGACTGATCCAACGTCTACCCTCGTGAATTGGTTTTCTAACAGTTGCAAATTTGTCAGCCATGTAAATGGCAACAAATCTATAAGAAATAAATAATTTTCTAAACATTTAACTAACCTAACCTCCATGCCCTTAATAAGTTACTGTTCACTATTTTTCCTCCTCCCTAACTTCCTCTTCTCACCACGAATAAATTCTTCCCCCAGTTTCAACCCTACCTTTCTCTTTCCAGAAATATCTCAGGGGACATCTTTAACCTGCCCCCACCCAACTCATGGTGTGAACTAAAACCTACAAATGGGTTGGGGACAGGAAACTAAATAACTTATTAAGAGTCATGACCACTGGGCTGGCCTCATTCATGGAGGTTTCGTGGACTGGCGTTTGCTAAAAAGTTTCTCCTTTTTGGATGACTGGCCTCATAGAGCCCTGTGAATGCCAGGACTTATGATAAAGCAACGACACACTTAACTGTTACATATTAATGTTCATGATAATGCAATCTTTCATTTGGGTGATTTAAAAGTCCCTCTAGTCCGACTTACAGTTAGATATACACCGAATGCTTCATCAATCATAACCGTTTTTATTCTCAATCTTGTGCAAAATACTAGAGAAGGTGAATTTCAACTACATACTGAAGAGGGCTTTCCTGATAGCCCTCAAAAATTTCTCTCTTGTCATTTACACACCGGATTCCCAGAGTTCCTGCCTAAGCAATCTGTTCACCTCTACCTTTCACTACCGCAGATCTTATCTACAGAGGAAAAGGAAATCCCACGTTCCTATCTCTTCTACAGGGTCAAATCTTCCTTATCTTACGGAGAGAAGAAAGCATGTCTCAGTTATGAACTACAGAAAATGCCCGGCATCTCAACATTTGAAACACTTGTGAGCAAGCAGCCTGAGAGGGTCGGGATGACTCAAACTGAACGTAAAGCAGGATTTAGCACAGACTTGCACCAAGAACCAGTGAGCCCACCACTGTCGAGCAATAAGCAGTGATCACAGCGACCTTTCATAAATGCACTTGAAAGAGACTACACCTCCTTTCCATTCATGTAAGTGCTGGTCATAGTTTCAGGGCCAAAATCTTCCCACACCTGACCTTAGACCTATAGACCACGAGGCAAATCAAAATGGAGGCTGGGATCAAACCGGTCGCCATGCAACTTGGCTTGATCCTACCACAACTCCAGTTACCCTCTAAGTTAGAAACCCAAGCCCTTCTTTAGGTACTGATACAGTAGCCCCTTACGCATCCATCCTGTACCGCCCTCATGTGCAACACACAAATTAATGCAACTACAAACCCATAAAAATGTGTCCCCCAAAATACTTGGCTTGGGGTACAGGAGAATTAAGCCTATCCCTCTAAAATTGTTTTTTTTTAAATAAAATCTAACATATACTCAATATTTATATTTTGATTTTATGACCTTTCTTCACTTTTATCCTCTTAAATTCTCCCATCTTAACAATCTCCTTTTAGGCTAATAAATTTATGTTTTTATTCCTAGGTCGTTTATAGGTTGATCTCTTGAAGCAAAGAAACATTGAATTACTGGAATTCAGTGTAGAGATGCTTCCAGGGTAAAGGTTCCCTGTTTATTAGCAGAAGAAATGCATTCAACTAATTTGACTTGTAAGTCTAATAAAATCTCCCTGGAAAAACTGATTCTATTATGATGAATAATCCTTTGAGGTGAAAAATGAGAAATAGACATACTGGGTTTTATTATATATTAATTCTAACAGGGTCTGAAACGAAACTTTTAGATGTTGGAAAATGGCAAACTTGCCTGCAAACTACATGCAAGAAGTAATTAAAGTAAATGAACATGAAATTAAACAGCACCCCCATAAAGTAGGATATAAAAGTAAAGATTATTAGAAAAAAAACTATCTTCCTCCTCTATATTAATCTCATGAATTGTTCGTTTACTCTATTTCTCTTTTATTATTTGATGATGGGTTTTTAGAGCTTGGGTTTTATTAGGACTTGCTGGAGGAAGGTCTTCAGTAGTGAGCTAACTACAGGTCTGGGTATGTCACTATCTCTTAAATACTAGATGAAGCCATACAAGGTAGAGGTAGGCTCATCAGGCTTGCTGTGTGACGCAAAACTGGAAAATTTCCTGATACCAAAATCAAGATCCTGATCAGAAAGATCCTCATCAGAAAGGAGATTTAAAGCTACAGTAGACGGGACTTTATTTATAGAGAAAAACTGTGCACCTCTCTTCAATAAACTCTACTACTCATGTAAAATTCAGGATTCCGGGACAGCTGGTATTTGTTGAATTTTGGGGGCTATCCAGAATCCATTCTTAGTTCAATTTCTCTTTGGGGAACTACCACCCTCCCTCACTGTTCCAAGCACGGTGGGAATCCTCAAAGTCCCCTGCCCTCTCAGAGCCATCAGGTAGCTACGTGATGCCAACTAGGCCCATCTGATTTATCTAAGTAGACTGATGTGAGGACAGAAAAATATGTAGGGAGCAATGGTTTCAGCAGTGAGTGATGAGCTGGTCAAATCATTCAAGCTGCCAGTATGCTGCAATTGTCCTGCTTCCTATCCTCTTCCAAATTCCTGTAAGCTACTGGCTATTCCTCCAATAAAGTCTTTTAAGTAGGCCAGAGGTAATCTCTGTTCCTTGCAACCAAAGAATCAACCAGTATGATGGGAAGAGCCTGGCTTGACAATGGCTCACAGGGAGAAACGTGAGCTCACTGAACCCATGCTCGGTATAATTCACCATATGTGATACTGTACTCCTAGGCTATATATGGCTGCTCCCGAAATTCAACATAACATTCCAGCCAACAGTCATTAAAGTCATTGAAGTCCAGTGTCCAAATCTGCAGATCAGGCCTCTTCTTTCCTATTTTTTGCAGCACAGTGTTAGAGACCATCAAAAAGTACAGAATGGTACAAAGAGGAGGTGAGCGATAAGAAAAAGTTTGCAGGATATGGAAAAATGAAGAAATCTAGCCCTATAAAAGTATTTACTGAAGGGATGTGGGTTCTTAACCTGGACATCTGGGAACCGTAGCAACCACTATGACGTAGTCCTCAGGTATCATGGGGACCATCACACGGACTTCACAATCAGGCAGCCCTGAGTGAAAATGCCTGTCCTTCCTTTTTGCAGCTGACTCTGAGCAAGTTACATAATCTTTCTGGACTTGAGTTTTCTCATCTGTAAAATGGATAGTAATCACATCTATAACTCATAAACTAGCTGGCAGGAGCAAATGTGACAATAAACAGGCAACATCTAGCAGTCCTGACGCACAGCAGGCCCTCAACAAAATGATATTCATTGTTACTGTGCTTTGGAACATCCGTGGAGCACCTACCATCTACCTGGTGTGCTCCGGGGCATACAAAAATAAGTCACTTACGTTCTTCCCTTCAGGCAAGAATGTGCGGCTTTCAAATCTGAAAAGAACACACTAAAATACAGAGCGGACTCGAACAAAGACTATAATGAAATACAAACACACACTTGTGGGAGTCCAGACAAAGGAGTGAGTCACACAGGCTGGTTTAAGTTGAAAGGCTCCATAGAGGTGATATCCGAGCCAAGCCTCGAAGGATGACTAGGATGTTAATAGGTAAGGGTGGAAGGAAAAAAAAAAAGAGGAAGACTGGCATCCAAAGTTGAAGGAAGCAATAACATGAACGGCACAAGTTCAAGGGCAGGGCAAAAACAAAGGGTAGAATAAGCAGTCGGTTGCCAGCTCCACAAGGCCAGGCACCACCTTGCAATCTGTCATTCCCATGACTATCTTTAACTCCTAGAGGAGGGCCAGTCCCACAAGAGGCCCCCGGTTACTCTGTGGAGGGCTGGGGTAGAAGACCAAAAGGCAGACAGCACGAGGCTAGGGTAGAAAAAGCCTTGAAGGCCATGCTAAGGAGCCAAGTGTTTGTTCTCCAGTTGGGAAGGCAATGATAAGGAGAACAGAAAGCAGGAGAGAGACTTTAGAGGTGAAATAAACAGGGCTTGGCACTTGAAAGGATGGGGAGGGGGGCTGCAGAAGATGGGAGAGCTCTAATGAGGCTTTAAGTCTGGGAACTAATTTTTTTTTTTTTTAACTGAAATGTGTCTGTGTCCAGAACTATCAAGGATACTATTCACAAAGTGGATTCTGACCACAGGGAGACCTCTCTGTCTACAGTCCTGAGAATGGAACGAGCTGCCCCATGAGGGAGTGAGCATGTCTTTCAAAGCCTTCCATAGGAAACAAGAAGATGCCAGGTTTCAAGCCAAACACACTTGAATGACCTTACAGAGGTTACTTCATCACCTCTTTGTGTCTTAATTTTATTACCTATAAAATGGAGTCAACAGCAGTACATCTTCATAAGGCTGTTAGGGGACTAAAAGAGAAGATCTACACAAAGGATTCAGAATGCCTCCCAGCACCTACTAAATGCTCCATAAATGGCACCGGCTATTATTCCTATTGTATCTCTCTTATCTACCAAGGATGGTGAAGACTGCGTCTCAGGGTCCAAATGACTAAGTTCCCAAGTCAGTGATGCTTATGTTGGAAGAAAAGTGAACCCCATGCCATCAGGTAAGAGGGCCTGACTCCAGTCAACTGCCAATTTCCTACAGAGAGACTAGGGGTTTTGTGGGTAAACAACAAGAAGAAGAAAAATTAAAAGATAGAGGTTTGAGATGCAACAAAAATGCCTACAAATTAATTAAAGGTCTCTATTCAAGAAGGCGTCAACCACTGTGAACTACACATTAACCAACAGACGCCAAGGGGACTGCTTCCTTGTGTGGACTCAGCCTTGCAAGTGATGTTCAATAAGGGGGCAATAAGGACGGTCCTGCGGGGGCTCCAGATACCAGCCCACTGGGTAGGAAAGGTGAAGGACAAGGTGAGGGAAGGGCAGCAAGGAACAACGAAGGGCACTTGCTAATATGTAGGGAAAAGGGGAAGGGATGCAGAGAAGAAATCAGCACACCAGGCTTTTTGTTGCTGCTGCTGTTTCAAACAGAGGGTCTTTCGGGCCATGTTTTGCCAAAGAATTTTTTTTTCTTTTTAATCTTTTTTAAAAGATTTTATTTATTTATTTGACAGAGAGAGAGAGAGAGCGCACGAGCAGGGGGAGGGGCAGAGGGAGAAGCAGACTCCCCGCGGAGCAGGGAGCCCGATATGGGGCTCGATCCCAGGACCCTGGGATCATGACCTGAGCTGAAGGCAGACGAGTAACGACTGAGCCACCCAGGTGCCCCTCAGCAAAGAACTCCTGTGATGGTTCATTTCTGTCACGACTCTACATGTTTGTGCTTTATACTTCTGGTTGAAGTCTGGTGGGCATTTGTACGTTCTTAAATACTGTACGCAATGTTAACTGACTTATTTAGACTAATTTAACCCGCAATTTGGGTTGTCTTAATAAGACTGGAACTCCAAGGACAATGAATAGTATAAGAGCACCAGCATGAGGCAAAAATAATGACAAGATGACACAAGATCTGGCTGTGACCTGCATGGGTGGTTACAAAGGATGAAAAAAAATTCTTGAAAATCAAAATGTACAATTCAGTTGACAGCCTTTATTTTCATGTTGGAAATATACACAAGAGTGCGCCTTTACATTGGGACCTGATGCCAAGGAGCTTCTCTGGGTCAACCTAAATTTGAAATGACATCTGTCTCTCTTGGGGCAATAACGCATCATAGAGAAGGAGTGACGTAGGCAGCTATGTAGCATTGGAGCTATGGCATCGTTTCCATTTTCATGTGGTCACGGACCTGCCAGAGGTGGTACAGGACCCTTAAGAGGGTCCAATGCAACAGGCCTCCACCTTCCTATTTATTAAACAACAGAAGGCACCGGAAAGTAGGGGCAAAACCTGCATTAGAATTTAGGCACATCAACTCTCAGGCCCATGAGCTTTCCACCATACACCACCTGCCTTGCTCCTAAGTGCAAATTGCTAATAAAGTTTGGCATTTGTTAAACCATTAATCCCATTTTCTTCTTTCGGGTGTTCCTTTAAGTGAAGTAGGAGTTCCCCAGGCACGTTAAGGTGAAACAGAAAGAGCCCCTGATAATACAGTTCAAGATAAGAAAGAAAGAAGAGTACACAACCTATCATTTATACCTTTTACCATAACATAGGTCCCTTGCAAAGCTGCCCTGTAGTCAAAGTAACTACCTTACAGCACATTAAGTTTTAGACTGTATTCCATATTTAAGAAGTCTATATAAATAATGCCACCCTTTTAAAATTATCAGAAAGTTTTCCACACAATATAAAAACACATTATTTTTAAAATCTTCATTTTCTTTAGACTTTAGTTTCCAGTTCTGCAATCTGGAAATAAGACCAATTATTGTACTTTCACATACTTAGGTAGGAAAACATAAAATTGAGCAGAATGGGAAAGCCCAGAGAAAAAGACTTTTCCTTCTGAGAAAGCTGGATCCAAGTGTTGTAACAACCTACATTTGCTGAGATCCGATGCAATGCTATGATTAACATGGTATTTTTTCCCCTTAGTTACCCACATCTACATCTCCACAATAAAAGCAGCACAGGATAAGCAAGCCAGGTTATCAGGCTCTGTAGACTAAAGCTGGGTTGCTAGGAGGTAGTCGAGGATAACTGTAAAAATACTCACAGACTTCAAAATGACTATCCTTGGTGGTCTGATCTCCTGCCCAGGCAAGGGACACCAACGCTACCATCAAGGGGACCCAGGCAGAAGATTTTCTATTGTGAACTACCTCAATTTGGATCATCCCAAGTTCAAAACAAAGCCCAACTGCACAGCAGGTAGATTATTCATCGTTTCTCAATGAGAAGGCACATAAGTTATCTGGAAATATACTTGTGGAACTGCCCTTTGCATAAGTCCTGATTATTAGGTACCATTTATTAATTCATTCATCTGTTCACTCAATAAATATTTGCCAAATCCCTACTACACACCAGACACCGAATGCTAAGACTACAAAAGAGATATGAACCCAGCCTGCACCATGAGTATCAAAGTTTTAGGGTGGGGGAGAGGGGGGTGAGTAGATGCCTCACACACCCAGAAATAAATAAGCAATATAATTTTTATACTCATGGTTTACTTCCAACATCAAATTTATGTAGAAAAGAAAGAGGCTGCCCTTTAAAAGAAAAAAAAAAGTCAGCGGATCAAAAGCATCATTAATCACTGTCTCTTTTAAATTAAAAGGTTCGCAAAAAGGTGGGCATGGAACCAACGTGGGAAACAAATCACTCCCCTTGCTGAGTGAGGGTCAGAGTCTAAATGGGAGAGTCCTCGGTATTTACCCAGCTCATCTCCTGCGTAATGGATTTGGAGAAGAGATTTCCGCTGGAGCTCTGCTAATTTGAGGCTTGGCTTTTGCTTTTTAAAAATGACACTTCGGTGGTTACTCTAGTATTGTGACTGGTTTTTAGAAATAAACCTTCCAAGGTTTCTCTCAGTAAGGTTCTCGCTTTCGTGATGTGACCTAATAAATCTCAAGCCACTGCAAAGGTGCTCTGTTAAAAAGCCACAGGCCTGATTCTTCGGGTGGCCATCTGCACAATGGCCAGCCCTTGTAAAGCAAACGTAAAGCATGTCCCGAGCACTGGAGAAACAGCCTCTCACACAGTGGCTGGAAGGGCTAGGGAAACCCCCCGAAGAATCAGGACTATCTGGACAAGGAGCACTCAGGGTCAGTGTCCCCTGGCCCTCTCCTCTTCACAAGGCCTCTATCCACACTCGCAGTGGTTAGAGCAGGTCAGGGAACGGGGAGATAAAGCATGGAGTTTTCTGCCGTGGACACAGCACAGAAGGAGCTCAGCCTTTGACAGAGCCAGACTTCCTGTCCATGCAATGCCAGCCCAGAGGGATTTAAATATATTTAAAATCTAAAATAAAACAACACAACCTAGTCTATGCAAGACCATGAAAGCTGGGAATTTCAACAGCTGCTGGGAGGGTGTAACCATAGTTAGGGAACTGGGATTTTATTGTTCTATTGTTTATCGCAAACTTTGCTGTCCAATTAGGCTGTGGCCTGTTCTGAAAAGCTCACAATCCTCTGGACTGCCTATAGCTACAGAGAACCAACTCCCCAGCCCCCCACCAACCCTCCCTCACATTGTTATTGGTTGGGAAGCTTACATTCATTTCTCCTCCATTTTCTTCTGTGTGTGTGTGTTTTTTTTAATATATACAAATACATCTGTGATGGAAAGAGCAAGAGAGGATAAAAACATCATCTGTACGTTTACAGTAGTGATAATGATGTGGCATTCACTACTGGTTGAGAACTTACCACATGCTGGCACGGTGCTAAATGCTTCTTCTGCCTTCTCAAACTTACGCCTCTCAATTCCAGCGTAGGCACTATTCTTGTTCCTCATTTAAACATCAAGAAAACTGAGGTCAACATCATCGGGACTGAAGTAGAAGAGCTGATATCTGAACTTGCCCAACAGATGCTTAAGCAGTGCTTCTTATGCTTCATACATAACATAACTAACCACAACTACAAAGTCGTTGGGGAGGAGAGGAAACACGGGGGACACACACACACACACACACACACACACACACACGTTTCAAACCCCCAGCACAGTAGACTTTGCTAGTTGTTTATACAGTCTCTAGGTGCTCTCCTTCCTCAGCACCAGAGTCCCATTTTGTTTGGGACTCCAGGGTGCTCAATTAACATATTTGCCATTTCAGGCTCTCTTGTCTCCACAAGTAACCCAAAAAAAACCATCCTGGCCAATGAAACAGATGCCCAAAGGAAGAGCATTCCTTCTCAAGTAAGAGGGCAAATCCAGGAAGATACATTCCATTTTATGAAGCAGCAAAATCTGAAGAGAAGCAACCTCTTTGTCCTCTGTGCTTTCACCTCCTTCCTGAGCCTGGAAACACATTTTTGATATCTAAAGGTACAGGAGTCATTGTGTGACCATGGGAACAAAAGTCAAATGCTAAAGATGGTGGATAAGCAGTAAGGAGCTCATTCTTGGGAGGATTCCCTTGACCAGGTGCATTAGCCCTGGAAGGCCTACTCCTGGCCTTTATCAAACAGAATTATCCTGCAGCCCCATTTGATTAAGCCAGATGATATGAACTGTGGTCCCCAGGCCAAACCTGGAGGCTGTGTGCCTAAAGTTTTATAGCCACATAGCCGTGCCCGTTGATTTCAGCATTGTTTACGGCTAAGCTCATGCTACCACGGCAGAGTCGGGTACTTACGATAGACTGTACAGCCTGCAAAAGCCCCAAAGGCTCTTTCCAATGAAAGTTTGCCAATCTCTGGATTAAGAAGCTATAGTCAGGTTTCTGCTCAGTGCACCCAAATGCAGTCCTAATTGAAACATAGCCAGTCATGGGAAAATTCCCAGTAAGTGAAGAATAAAAATGGTTGCTCCACCTACTCAATCCATGTTCAGTACATATGTCTATCGAGTCCTACTACGTTCCAGATCCTTTGTGATATGCTAGATCTGAAGAAGTGAATATGTTCCTGACCCTTCAAGAACTTGCAATCTTTGTAGACTGCCATATGCTTTAAGACTAGCTTCAGAAAACAATCATTTGTAATTTTAAGTGCTAGAGGAAAATACAGGGATGCTATATAAACACACAATCAGGGAGCCTAACCTAATCTAAAAGAGAGAAATCATCTCTGAAAAAGTGATAGTTACCTGTTTCTACATAAACCTTCCCCATCTACCCAGCTGCTAGCCATCCATAAGCTACTCTTTGGTGGAGACTTGGTTCATTTTCAAAGTTCCACTGCACGACTGTGTAATAACCAGCTTGAGCACACTCAGAGAAAACCCAGACTTTGGGAGCTATTTGTCTAGAACAATCTCATTCGGTGACTTTAACACTTTTATGTGATTATGAGTTCTACAACCAAAGAACGTTTTAAGGGGGGAAAACATAGGGGTACCTATAACCAATGGATAACTTAACCCTCAATGTATTTTCTGCATTGGTGTCCCGAAGATCAAGCCACCTACGCCTATCACCTTATCACGGATGCCAAACAGTTCTGGAGACCTGCCCTGGAGTGATCTCCAGAGAGAAGAGGACAATGTACTCTGACAGGAAAGCTAAACAAAAGTGATGTTTTCCAAAACACATCAAATCGAAGACCCACAGAGTATCGATGGTAAAGTGCCAACAAATAAAATCTGTATAAAACCTGTGATTCCAGAAGGTGGACAAACGAGGATGAGAAAAGCAAGATCCATAAAATCTTGACATCAGGAACAGAAAGCCACGAATGGCCTTTTAGGGAAATTAGCTCAATCCTTAAGTCCTAACACATTTGAAAACAGCGCCATTTAGAAGGGATCTGGACTGGATTCTCGAACGGCTTTGTCACCTGTCCCCCATTCTTCCACTGGTTAGCTGAATGCTGTACTAGAGGCGCAAGGAGCTCCCTGCTGTTCTCGTCCCGAGCCTTCCGCTCTGGATTTCCAAGCATAAAACTGTCTGTTATACAGCCATCTCACTGTAATACAGCTGAGTATAGAGAATTATGCAACTGGTAATAGATCCTGACTAGGTACAATGAACAATATGAAAAGTAACAGTGACATCTGAGTGCTCACTATGCACCAGGCTCTGCTCTACTGCTCTTATATTCATTATTGCATTTAATTCTCAGAGCAACCTTTTTAAACTGGGTACAATTTCCCCTATTCTACAAATGAGGAAAGAGAAGCTCAGAGAGGTGTGCACAAGATCACAGAGCAAGCAAGCTGGCGAGCTGGGATGCAAGACCCAGCTGATCTGATTCTAGAGGCTGCTCTCCTTACCACTTACACAGGAGAAGCTCCCTCTCTAAGCTTCAGGGCAAGACTGCCTCTACTCTGTGAGGTCCTAGTTGTAACTCCAGGAACCCAGAGGTTGCAGGCAAGGAAACAGAAAATACCGACTTCTTCTCCTCTGTCAAGCACTTGCTAGACTACTTCTCTTTGGTTTAACCACCACCACCACCATCACAATGTGGCCAAAAGCAATACCATCAGCGCAATGTATTGAGAACTATGTTCACTGTTCTGTGGACTTGTACAGTTGCCCCAATGAGAAATCAGTTGGGAGACAAAGCACAGGATATAAGAAAGAAAAGAGAAGGGAGCATTTTGTCTCCCTGATATCAAAGAAGACCCAAGAACTGAACCAAAGGATGACTCTGAATTCCAGAAATCTTTTGGTAGTAAGCCCTAAGGCAAATTCATGACCGGATGGGCAGCACCCACTGCTAATACTCACTCAACCATTAGCTCACATCCAGTCCTCGGCAGCCAAGTAGAAGGTTTTGCCCCAGAAAGAAACAGTCCCACGTGACCAGACACCTAAGCAACTGACTGACTGGACAAATACCTGTCTATCTCTGTCTCTCTCTCAAGGAGGCATAGAAGAGAAGACACTGAACACTGCAGAAAAGGAGCAGACTCGGGCTTCCCAGGCTAGCCACCATCCCAGTAACCTGTGAGCTTGTTAACAAAGGGCACAGTGACGATTTACAGTAGTGTGCATGAGCACACGAACGGCTGGCCTCACTCCAAAAGAACTGATAAAGTATGAAGGAAACTGAGAACAAAGTGACAAACACACAAAGATAAACCTCATCAGAATCACAAAGGGGGAAGAAGGGGAAAAGTAAAGGTCACCTTTTGGCCATCAAAAGGTAGGAGTTCATTTCACAGCTCAGGAAACAGGGGAGAGCACCCAAAACTGAACACAAGGCTCCAAAGTGCAAGAGGTGATGTAGGTGGAACGACCTAGGTAATCATCTGGACCGACAAGGAGGTACAAAGCAGGAACAATGCTGGTTCTGAAGCCCACCAAGCGGTGGGTTCAGTTCTTCATTAGAGTGGTAAGGATAGATGCAGAGCCCAAAAAATAAGCAAGGGAGGAGGAAAGGAAGAAAGTCGTGTTTACAGTACCTGGAAATGTGGCAATCATGGGAGAAGGTAAGAAAGTCACCGAGGTCATGACTCACATCCACAAAGTAGCACAAATTTGGACTTTTTGTGCTCTCTCCAAATCAGATTTAACCTCCAGTCACAGACATACAGTGAGAGGACTGTGCATAATTCTTCATATTAGAACTTTAACCTTTAGCTCTGTTAATGGATCACATCACCTAAATACATCACAAGTCATATTTTGGATAAGTCATGGAAGTCTCGCCATTATATTGCATTAAATGTGTGTGTGTGGTGGGGGAGGGAATAGTAACTTATTTAAGGTAAATGTTGAGAAGATACTACAAGTTTCCTCAAGCTGTTCTCTGTTTACATTACATATTAGAACATTATAAGCCCTGACGTCATGAAGTGGCTCAGGTCTCTCGTGGCTTCTGAGAGTCCTTCCCCTTTCATAAATGTATGTGAGAAAGACGCTCAATATTGGGAAAGTTTATAGAAATTACAGAGGTCCACATGGGAGGGACTCCAAAACGGACAAGACCAATGTCTAGAAGCTCTCAAAGCAAGGCCAGGGAAAGACAGAAGAGTCGTGCCCAAGAGGGCCAAAAGGTGACTGAGCACCGACCCGCTATGCGAATGGAAATGCCAGACAGGTGGAAATCACTTTGTGATGGGAAGCCCCGAAAATAACAGCTGTTGTAGAAAGAAGGACAAGGTTGTGGAGCCAAAAGCAAAAACCAAGATACAATTTGCAAGAGATGACAGGCGAGGGTGGAGGATGTTCCTGTGTAAGACCAGAGAAGATGCACCAGGCCAATATGCCCCCTGGGGGGGGGGGGGGGGGGCGGGCAACAGACTGCTTCAAAAAGGCTTGCCATTGAATAATTTTGAAATTCTGCCAGTTTCTAAATCGCCATCGGTTAGATGAAGAAGGCAGAGAATAATTGTACAAGTCAGATAGGGTCGTATCACAAGGACGTGAGACTAAGTCTCCCGAGGTGCCAGAGAAGAGACAGATGTGATTTCAGAGATTCCGAGGAGCACGAGAGCCCCCAGAAGACTGGGGAAAGGTGGAGAGGGCAACGAAGCACCCCTCACAGAATGATGAGCCCAGTAATTAAAACAGATCTTCTCCCCATCCACACCAGGGGAGATACTGAGAGGAGGCAATCTTTTCGCCATCAGTGTGAGAAGCACAAGTTACCAGGCAACAACCAACACAGGCTTTCTGGAGACACGCCGTCCAGCCCCTCTGAGCGAGTGACAAGTCAGGTAGATAAAGGGAAAATAGGAGATGTAATCTTGGAGACTTCTGTTTGTCTCCTGATTCTGTCCCCTGTGACATTCTCATCAACGGGCGAGGAAGATGCAAGGAGGCAGGCCACACCCATTGGGCGGCTATCGCCTGTGTGCTGTCAACCTGTCTAACAAGTGATGTTCCACAGGTGTCCACCTTCCCACCAGCATTATTGAATATCTCTATCAATGAGAACCGGTAGAGCTTCCTGTGCCCAGCGCACCAGCCTGCAATCAAATCCCAGGGTCTCCCTATCAGCGTTCTGTATCGCTACTTCTCTTATTACCCGAGATGCAGCCCCATGCTTCATCTCTGCAGAATGAAGACAAAAATCTGCCAAGGTACCTGAGCGCAGAGAGATGAGAAGTCACTCTGCAGCGGCCCTATCCACACAGAACCCTCCCGAGCTCAGCGCGACTTCAAACAGCTTTTGGTTTTCATTCAGCGGCACGTGACCGCGCACATACATTTCCAGGAAGGTGACACAGAATGGAGTCCCAGGAGGCCTCCAACTCAGAGTGGGCTCCAGGGAGGCTAAGCAGCCCACAGGCCTCCCACTGCAGAATTCCTCTCCAAAATACTAGCTTTTAGAGGTCCAGCTCTGCATGTCCGCCTGTAGACTGATTTTTGAAGAAGCAGCTGACCCCAACTCAAAAGTGCCACAGGAAACAAACATTACCCGGCGAAGACCCTGGGAAAGCAATGGTAAGATCAGAAAATGATGATGCAGAAAAAAAGAGATCATAAAACTGAACTTAATGTGTGTTCATCTAGACCTAAATTAAAAATGAAATCCCACTACCAAAAGGATTTTTCAAAATGCGAGGTCCGAGAATATGGCCATACTGTTCCACCCCGAGGAACCCGGTTGATTCACTTTTATAACTAGACTCCCCCTGCTTCTAAGTCCCTCACTATAAACATTTACAAATTTCATCGCAGCGTTAGTACTAAACAATATTCATTAAGAATCCCGCCAAAGTGCAACATGTAAGTAAATCAAACCTTTGATGCTCTATTTTGCAAATTTCATGGGCCACTAGGGATAATTAAAAGGGCAATTATATAAAGTTGGTGCAGTTTTGAGAAACAAATGACATTTTCTGCTTTAAAGCACTTGATAATTTGATATTTTGCTATTAGGACCATCATGTGTACTTTTATAGACAGGCAGCCAAATAAACAATAAATGTTCCTTAACAGCCTCTAATGATTGTTTTTGCCCACTGATATCACTCACCATTCCAGTCCATAAATCATATGCTACGAGACTAAGGTAAAGATAATGAAAAAGTAGTGGAGGCCACTAAGCTGGAGGAGGAAAAAATAAGGCAAAAAGCGCTGATTTCTTCTGTGCTTTTTGCAAAGACGCCCAGCAAGTCGGAGCTTCCGAGGGCTGGAGCGGGGCTCAGTCTGTCCCTGGGTTTAACCACCGTTCCGAAGCCAGCCAAGTACATTACAGCTCATGAAAAATACAGCGAAGAAACTGCTAGTGGCAGAAGCATTTAACTTCCTTGTTAGCAGCCTCCCCCAAGTGGCACTTTTTCATCGGCAAGTTGTTTATTATGTTCCGTGCCAGGCAAAACTGATTAAATGGGGCTCTTAAGAATCAAAGCGTTATAAATTCATGGAAATACAGCAAGCAATAAATTCCATGGAATTAAAAGCTTACTAGTGCTATTAGCATTTCAGGGTGTTTGAATTGTTAATACTGATGTGCAAAAATGATGTGCCTCTAAGACAAGGCAGACCGAGGCAACACAGCCGAACAGCTCTGAATTTTTTTTTCTTTTTTTTTGTATCCAAGTGGCACTGGGACTTGGCAGTTGTTAGAGCCACAGGAATGGAGGAGGAGAGTAATTATCTCCAAAATTCTCATCTGCCCTGAGAAGTCAATCCCACCACAGAAGACACAAGGCACCAAATAAAGGTTTACACACAGGAGGAAAACAAGAGTAAAAATACTATGCCAAGGATTTATGCTTTCGATGAATGGGAATTTCATCTTGACAACTAAGAGGGATGAGAACTTTATCTTTAACGTGGTCTTAGCAGGGATGGGGCCCAACGTGTTGTGACTGGGTCGATCTTGGTTTTCCTACAGAGCACATAACCCCAGATGGAGCCCCAAAAAAGTTATCAAGTGGGGCTGGGTGCACTGGTGAAATGGCCAATAAATTTCCCTGGATCGTCATGTTTCATCTTCAACTCTTTCTGTGGGTTTATAAAGTGTTATTCTAAAGTGACAAGGGGTAAGAAAAAAATCAATTATTATGCCATTAGGCAAGTGATATCCTCCCAAGTGCAAGACACAAAGTAGTAATTCTATTGCACCCATCTATTTAAAGAATACTTTGTTCCAACAGAAATGCATCTCAGGATCTTTGCTAGGCAAATACAAATGTAAGAGAGAAAAAGAAAAAATATTAATGAATGCTTCATAAAGACTTAAAAAATTTTTTTTAAAAAGAATGAGGATATATTTCACTTTTTTTTTAAAGAAAGAAATACTCTCAACAAATAAAAACACAATTTAAGAGAAAATATACTCCAGAATTACTGAAATTCAGGAAAAAAGGTAATCCAAAGGGATCAATCTAGACAAATATCCAAAACATCCATTCGTCCATTCCAGAGTTGGCCAAAACAGTACGATTTTCTAACATATCAAGAAAACTTAATTTCTTTGATAAAAGAATCACATGCGTAATAGAATCTACTGACGGATCACTGGTACCTATGATTATCTCTGGGGCTATGTTCCACATGTGGATATAACATTTGTACTCCCTGAAGCGTCTGCTGCTTCCCCACAGAGAGACAGAGCCTGCTCACATACCAAAAAATAGAAAGGAGACAAAGAGGAAAAGCCTTACAGACAGAAACTCATATTCATTAATACGCTTTCACCGGGCTTAAGTCCAAAACCATGCATTGTTATAGGAACAACATTTTGCAGGGTATCTGAATTGTTAGCACTGCTGTTTGACATGGTCTGCCACTAAGACAAGACCTACTAGGTGTAGAACACTGGCAGGGGAAATGAATAACTATAAGACATTATTCTTGCACTCAAGAAAGCTTAAGAGTCTCACTGGGGAAATAATCAATTATAAAGCACCTATTATATATTCCAAATCAGGAATCAAAGATTCTTAAAAGACAGGTTTCTCTACCCATTGGGATTTTAGAGTGACTTTAAGATAAGGCATACACCCAAAACATAACCACTGAACAAGGCCGTATTATATCTATCAACATTCTTTACACACACAATCCTGGGGGGGGGGGGGGTGTGCGCGCACGCACGCACGCACGCAACAGTCTTCAAATACCAGTGAAGAGTAAAACCTTGATAAATACAACACTGGGGAAATTTATATAACAATGAAAATGAAAATAGTATGTGTAATTTGCTCTGGGCAGTATCCTCAGTATCATGGGTGGATCAACTGAAATGTCCAGACAAGGCTGTGCGTGGGACTGCATCCAACAGCCGTGTGCAAAACCTATATGGTCCTTGCCCCCAGGGGTGTCACTGTAAGTTAGGGGTGGGGCAAGTAGCAGAAGGTGACCTCAAAAACAGTAAAGAAGACCTGGAAGCTTCCATGCCTATGTCCCACACTTACCCCCACCCCCCTCCTCTAGTCTTCTCACACAGGTCTCTGGGGCCTTGTTCTCTTCAAAAAGAGAAATCCCCCCGGCTCCGTCCTTCATTCTCACTGACCGACAACCCTTTAATGTCAGTGAGCTCCACTAAAGTGTTATGCCAAAGAAAAGACATTTGTATTGTCAGCTTCTGATACCTAGTTGGGATGAAGAGTTCTGCCCTTTGTTAAAGGGGCACTTCTGTGCACTCTTTGACTAGAGTTTCGTTAGCATCAGAGGAGGGCACTTCTTGCTGATATCCTTTCAAGGGTAACGTCTTCCAGAACTACTAGGGAAGAGCTCCGTTCTATCTTATTTCCAGACGTGGAGACAATGGTCTTGTGGCCATGGTCTTCCCTGGTTTGTCGGATGCACCACCTGCAGAAAGGAAATCGTTCTGCACTCTCCCCAGCAGAGCCTCTCCCTTCTCCCTAAATGCAAATAAGGACTAATGAGAGCCCTTACATCCAGAGGAGCAAAGCCCCCTCCCTCCCTCGCATTCAATCTCCTGTGTCGCACAAAGAGCAGAGGTGGTCAGGTTCATATCTCCTCCTAGCCTCATGTGGCCCCCCTGGCCCACCAAGAATGGCCTGAGTCAGGTTTATGAGAGGGATAAGAAAAAGGAGCCCTGTAGGTCCAGGACTGGACCAAGTACTCAAGCTCAGATTTCAAGAATTACCTGCAACAAGATGCTGGGAAGAAGGGACCAGTCGGACTAAGAGTCGAGGATTTGCTTTCCACTCACCTCCGTCCTCCTTCCAGAACATCTGGCTTATGTGAAGAAGCAGCATCACCTGACCCTAATACCACTGTCACAAAGTGTGACTCCAACTTCCAATACAGGCCCTCCTCCTCCTTATCACCTTAGCCATAATCAAGCCACTTCCCTCCCTACCCTGGCTTTGTCAGGTTGAAGCCTACTCTACTGTGTTTTCTAATACAAAAGTTGGCTGATATCTTCATGCAGTCCCTGCCCCTCTTCAGTCTTCCTTGAATGCAGCCCTAGCCTGCTTCCATTATTTCAGTAGCCGGGAACAAAGTTTCTGATGACAAAGTGTGTCCTTGGAACTCAACCTCTTTGCTAATGGGGGGACTACAGCATGACAATAGGACACTGACTCTGCACCCCAGACAATGCGCCAAAAAGGGAACTGGGAAGGGAGAGAAGTAAATAACAATACAAAGTAATACATGTGTCTGCCAGTGAGTGTAAAGAAATAAAATGCACTTAATATTCTGCGGACTGAGTGATTACGTTGGATGGTCTGGCCCCAGTGGGTGGCTACCCAATGAGAAGACGGGGCACGGGCCATTTTGAAGCCTGATAAACAGAACCTGATGAAAATTAAAATTGTCTGCTCATGCTCTTTGCATCTTCAAATGCCTCTACCCTATTCCTCTGCTCCATCTGCATGAAGTAGATGGACAGCTCCCAGAAGCCTTATCTCTGGTATCACTTCTCTCCCGCATCTCCCACTAATATTCCAGGTGGAGGTGAGCCCTCCCTAGAATTCCTGCAAATCTAATCAAAATCAAAAATGATTTCCATATTAGCTTCTGCATCTTCTCTACCATGCCAGGAGCTCCCCATGATCTACAGAAATATTTTATTTATCTTGGTGATTCCTTAAAAACCCGGAATATAGAAGTTTGAGGCTTATTGAATTTAATCGCTTTGTGAATAGGAAAGAGGTTAAGTGACAGCTGACCCTCCAGGTCCCCCAAGAAGCATGTGACACAAGGCAAACCTGAGAACAAATGCTGGAGGGGCTGGACCCACAGTGAGACCCTCCCTGCTGCCCTTGGAGTTGAGAAGTTGCAAAGATGGAGCTGCCGGGGCTACTCACCACCAGGAAGAGAGTCCCACTAGCACTGGGGTCAGCAGAGCATAAAGTGGAGGAGAAAAAGGTAAAGACAGGGTCTTCAGGGCTTAGATCGGGTCTAGCCAGGCCCAGACCTGACTGATTCCACTACGTAATCAATCAAATACAGTCTCTTTTTGCTTAAGTCCGCACGGGTTGAGACTCAATGACATGCAACTAAAAAAAAAATGTTCTAGATGATACATAGATAATGAAAGTCGATAAAATAAATTAGCATTACACAGGAGACAAGCCCTACAGAGTGAGGATGTGATTGATCAGGGCTCAATCAACTGTTTGTTATCACTGGGTTTTTGAGATCAATCAGCAATCTCACCTGATATTCACATGTACTAAAAGCAAGGATTTAAAAGAGAGATCATCAAAATCC
Source organism: Neomonachus schauinslandi (assembly GCF_002201575.2). Classification (NCBI taxonomy): domain Eukaryota; kingdom Metazoa; phylum Chordata; class Mammalia; order Carnivora; family Phocidae; genus Neomonachus; species Neomonachus schauinslandi. The sequence continues at coordinate 176,763,725 of NC_058403.1, read as the reverse complement.
AGTATCTGATCTTTGCCAGCAGGGCTTGCTGCCCTTTTGGTAAAACACTTTACTCTTTGGCATCTCGGAACAGCTGTGTTCAAAGAGGCATTAAACTCATACATACATAAGCAAAGGGCACAAATGGGGTACAGAGGGAAAAGAAATTCCATACCCCCACCACCAGTTTTCCCTTCCAAAGGCAACCATTCGTTACCAGTGTCTTGTCTCTTATCTTCCAAAAATATTCTACATATAGACAATCACATGTGCTTTGTACGTATTTCTTTTTCCCCCTTCAACTCAGAGAGCAGCATAATTACTCACTTGGTCACTTAAGCCATCTTGGAGAGATTCCCGCATCAGCACCTAGGGGTCTATACATTCTTTATTAATTGCTGCCGAGCAGTGTCCCCATGTGTACCCCACCCGGCCCTAGGGATAAGGCAAAATTTAACCATTCCCTCCTGGCAGACATGTAGGGAAATTCACTGCTTTTGATCCCATGAGTGCTGCTGCAAGTTAGATCCCTATACACTGCCCTTTTCTCGGCTGGGTAACTATAAATCCCTAGAAACAACAGTTGATTTTTGCTGCTGCATTTGTGAACCTTGTGAGTCAACAACCTTGCCAACTGGGAACATACATCCCCACTACCTTCTTACCTACCCTATCCTTGGGCTTCCCTTTTACTGGCATCTTTTCGATAGGATCAGACAACCAGGCGCCCTTGACAGATACTAAAAACAATACCAAGAGAGGAGGCACAATTCTGGAGTATCAGCTGATATCCACTACAGTGGACCCCAACAGCCTGATAAAATATCCCCCCATAACACCCTTTGTAAAATTAAAACATTTTATAGTCCTGTTAGAAAATGCTTGGGGCACCTGGGTGGCTCAGTCGGTTAAGCGTCTGCCTTCAGTTCAGGTCATGATCCTAGGGTCCTGGGTTCCCTGCTCAGCGAGGAGCCTGCTTCTCCCTCTCCTGCTCCCCCTGCTTGTGTACTCACACTCACTCACTCTCTCTCTCTCTCTGTCAAATATACAAATAAAATAAAATAAAATAAAATAAAAAAAGAAAGAAAGAAAAAGAAAATCCTACGTGCCTACATCCAATGGCAGACATGAGGCTTCTGGGTCTGTCTCACATCCTGGGGGTTACAAGTGATATGGTAATCACATATCCGTGTTCCTGGAAGTTGGAGGGGTTCCCCACTCTCTCCTGTGTATCCTTTCTGCATGTTTTTCCTGTTCCATTCCACCTTGAACATATCCTGGAGCATTCTTTCAGCCTGTTTTCCTCCAGTCTAATTATTCTTTAATTTTAAATAATGTAATAACTTTGACATTTTCATTTATAGTTAAACCCTGCTAATTTGCACAAATGATGGGTAGACACAGCACAAATTAAAAAGCCTGAAAATTCAGCAAACACACAAAAAAACAATGATTAAAAAGAAATCAAACTGCGGCATTATGAAATACACACTTATAAGCAAATTCTGCAGGCTCGCGAGCAAGTACGGACACTTGGCTGTTTTCGATTATTCTCTTTTCTAAGCTACAGGGTTACCTCCTTTCCATGGCCTCCAGTGATGATGTTTTCTGAAAAAAATATCACAGTGCACGTAAGACAAAGTCTTTCTGAGTAACTATGAAGGTTTCAAAGGCAAGTCTATAAGCTCAGTTTTGCTGCTCTAAGAATTTCTGGGCTGTCTGGTTCCAGGGAAGAAACAACTACATTGTCATAGTGCAATGGGGCTGCCATAACAGAATGCCATACACCAGGTGGCTTACAAACAAAGTTATTTCTCACAGTTCTGGAGGCTGGGAAGTCCAAGATCAAGGAGCCAATAGATGAGGTGTCTTAGGTGTCTGGTGAGGACCCACCTTCTGGCTCAGCCATGGTCATCTTTTTCTGTGTCCTCACATAGCAGAAGCAGGGGAGGAATTTGGCACCTGTTTTCAAGAGTGCTAATCACATTCAAGAGGGTTCCACCCTCAGGACCAGTCCCCTCCCAAAGGCCCCACCTCCAAACACCATGACGCTCAGTATTAGGATTCAACCTATGAACTTGGGGTGAACCCAAACACTGTCTATAGCATATAAAAAGTGGATGCATCCTGAAAAACCCAAAGTGTGTCCAAACCCAATCTCATTATCTTCCCATTCCACACTTGGGCCTTCCTAACATTCCACTGACTCAACCAACATGACCTCCATCAGGAGATGTTCACATCAGCAATCAAGGTGTCATTTTGAACAACACCCCCTATCATATCATTTCCTCAGTCCATCATGACAACTGCCTAATTTTCACTCCTCAATCTCTCTCTTAAAGCCTTTCTTCCCTTGCTGTCCTCCATCAACATCAGAGTCTAAATTACAGTCTTCTCCAGCTTGGTCTTCTGCAAGAGCTGGCCACATTCACCTGCCCCACCGCATCTTCCACCCCCTCTTCACTTCTGGACTTTAGGGCAGCCACCTTCACTCACTCACCAGTAGACTCTGCACTAGCTGGTGTACCTATATGGCATGCATGGTCCCTAGCCTATGCCTGGCTCCTTCTTTTCACTGCCACTTAAATGTCACCTCTTCACTGGCACCTCCCCTGATAGTCCAATCATGCGAAGTGGCCAATACCTCCTCAGCCACTCTTTTAGGCACGAATTTAGCTTAGCTGCCAAACAAATGACACCTGACACTGTTCTCATATTTATTTGCTTATTGTCTCCCTCTATACGGTCAGAAGAGTGGGAATTTAGCCCGTATCATGCAGTGCTCTATTCTCAGTGCCGTGAACTGTACGGATTGCCTCCAAAGCTGTCTACCAATTATCCCTCCCATTCCTGTACGCTGGAGCCCATTGAGAGGTGGACTATTTTCCTCCTCCCCTGGCGTGTGGGCTGGCCATGTGACACGCTCTGACGAATACAAAGCAGTGAGGGGTTGCTGGGCCAGTACCAGGCCTAGGCCTTAGGAAACCTGGAAGTGCTCTCTTACACCCAAGCCTATCAGGATGGAAAGGCCAAGGAGAGAACCAGGTCATGACCCCTGCTAAGCCCTAGCCAAAGGGAAGAATCTGGCACCAATGATTATTGTTTTAAGCAGCCAAGGTTCAGGGCAGTGTGTGAAGCAGCAATAAATAAGTGAAGCCCAAGTGGGCATTATTTATTGAATCAATGACTGCTCCCCTTATTAGGGTTTCTGTATCTACTCCCCACTGCCCTAAGGCATTCTTAACACTTCGCAGATTGATCCTCCCCCATTGCAAATCTGATCCTGTTCTGCCTCCTCCAACCCTTTTTCATCCCTCACGACAAAAACAAACAAGAACAACCTGTTTTGGAGGCACATATCCAAATCCATGTACATTCTGCCCACAGCCTGCATCCTTCACCTCATGCTCACCCTGGCACCTTCTCCACGAGTCCATTCTTCAACACATCATAATCCATCCCAGCACAGGGGACATACTGTTCCTTCTCTGGGGCTCCCACACTTCACCTCCACCCTTCTCTCTTTCTCCAGATCTCATTTTAACCATCATTTCTCCTGGAAGCTTTCCCCAACGTCTCAGACTAGCGCAAATCCCCCAACTGCAGGCTCTACAAAGTCCCATGCACCTCCATTTCTTAGTCCTCATTAGATCAGCCTTTCTCAGCCCCCAATGGTCTGCGACCATGTCTTTTCTTACTCATTACTATAAGCTCAGCAAAGATTACTATGGCTGGCACATAGGAAAAGCTCAAGTATTTGTTGGAAGAGTAAATAAATGAACAGTGTCCTCATTTGGACTGCCCACTTCAAATCCTGGCCACACCACACACTGTAGATGTGATCCCTGACATTCTGGATGCATGGCTGGTGGTGTCTTCCTTCCCCTGGGGAAACCAGCAGCTCTCACCTAACCACCAGGTGTTTCTGAAGTTTAAATGAAATTATATGTAATTGCGCTTAGCCCAGTGCCTGATACAGAGAAAACATTCAATAATTAACTACTATTACCAGGATTTACTAGTATTCCTTTTTCTCACTGTAGGAAAAGTCTAAAATTGTGAAGTAATAGGTTTTCTCTTTGATGGTCTACCCTCTTTTTTTCCCCCCTTTTATGAGCCCAGAAGCCCTGTACATGATGCTAAGTAAAGATGACCCCTTGCACTTCCTTGCCGAACTGGAAATACCTCTACTGCCTCCACTGAGGTCATTAAAGACCTGATCTTAGGAAGCAATGCGATTAAATAAATTCCCCCAAAATAAAGTAACAAATACCCAACCCTCCCTTCTTAAGCCTCTTGTAGACCTGTAATGAGGATCTTAGTTGTTTTCAATAGATACACGAATTGGTACCATTTTTCTAGAAAACAGTTTGGAAATATATACAAAAATTTCGATGTATATCATGTCTAGCTGGCAAGCTAGCTACCGATCTAAATTTTAAATACATGTACCTTTTCACCCGACAACTCCCATTCTGATAATCTTCCTTAAGTCAGTACTTCCCAACCCCAGGGCAATTTTGCAGGGGACGCACGGTAACGTCTGGGGATGTTTTCGGTTTTCCCGTACTGGGGATGAGAATGGGGAGGATGTGCTACTGGCATCTAGTGGGTAGAAGCTACGGACACTGCTGAACATCCAACAGTCCCACAACAGAACATTTTCCAGCCCAAAATGTCCATCATGCTCCAGTAGAGAAACCCTAAGGAAATAATCAGACAGCCTTTCAAAGTTGAAACCACAAGCTTGCTCACCAGCATTATTGTGTACATCTTTGTATATCCCAACAAAGCGGGACTGGCGCAATAAATCGTGATATATCTACACACAACTAGAAGGTAATAATGATGCTGCCATACATATACTAATCGTGACAGAAAGATACTGGCAACCTATTTTTAAATTCAAAAGAAAATGTGCTACAAATTTTCAAAAAGTAAGAAAAAGGCAGCATGATCCCGTTAGAACTGCGATGCATCTATACCCAACTGCAGAGTAAGAATATAATGTGAGGGGGTGCCTGGCTGGCTCAGTTGGGGGAGCGTGCAACTCTGAATCTCAGGGTTGTAAGTTCGAGCCCCATGTTAGATGTAGTAACTACTTAAAATCTTCAAGAAAAAAATATAATGTAAGCCACAAATGGAATTACATTTAATTGTACATTTTGTTTAATCCCATATATCTAAAGTATTACCATTTCAACCTGTAGTCAATATCTAAACTTAGTATCTATTTTATAGTCCCGTTTTTTTTTTTTCTGTTTTTTCAAAATCTGGTGGGGATTTGACAAGTACAGCTCATGTCCATTCAGACTAGCCACGTTTCAACTGCTCAAGAGCTGCTTCGCAACTGGTTACCACACTGGACAGCCCAGGTCAACTCAATTAACAGATGGGCAGAGAGAGTGATATTTAGAAGAATTGATTCCAAAATGGTCCAGGTTGTGATGCTAGAGGATGATTCTGCCATCATGTTTACTTTCTTGCTTATGTTCTCCTGTTTATTTTTACAATGAAAAATACCATGTGTAAGAAAAATCAAACAATGCATTGAAAGGAACAAAGAGAGAAAATTGCTTGTTGGGCTTCATAAACATATATGAAGTAGCCCTCTGATCATTCCTCACATTCTTGATGGAAATGATACATTCTGGAGCTTTCCAGAAAGGGCTTGCCACCCCCTGGGGGGGTATGCACATGCATGCACATATGTGCACAAATACAATCCTTTGCATAACAGTTGGGTCAAGGTAACTTCTGCTAAGTGTACCCCAAAAAGCCAATCCCTACTCCCTTAAAACACAACTGAGCAGTGGAAAAGAGACTTTACTTTCTCCCAGATAAGACAGGAATTCCTGCGTCCTGCCCTGGGGGCCTCCTTCCTTCCCTTCCTCCCTCCAGTTCAGTCTCTGTCTCTCTCTCACTCTCTCTCTCTCTCTGGCCTTGGACACAGTGAATACTCAATGAAATTTCTACCCACATTCCTCTCAATGTGAAGTGCTGAGGACACAAGCTTAATGCTCTTTTAACGTAGTCTCCAAGTGTTAAGTTCTATAATAAGATTACATTAGAGCCAACGAATCTCATGCACAACCCTGGAAAACCTTTTCACACTATTTCTGTCATACAGTTTAGGTTTTAAAAAGCTTGTGAGTTCCCAGATCTCTCCATCTGAACTCAGGAGCATCTGAGTATCAATGGCCTGGCCTAAATTTTAGCACTCAGATCCAAGCTGCAGTGTAGCCAACAGGCTGATTCAAATTCCTAAAAATGAGCCAGTTCGATCCCGCTAGATGGCCCCACCCTTTACCTGGTGATGGCAGATGGGAGGTGAGAAGGAGAAGATGGTACAGAAATATAATGTTATCTCGAAAACCTCACAGACCCCTTCTTTCTTCTTAGGATCTTAAAAGTTTGTGTTGTATTTTCTATTTGGGGCCAGGGAAAGGTATCAGGATGCCTCTTTCATTTCTATTTCCACTAACTAGATTCTCCCCCCATAAAAACAGCCACTTAAAACCATTTTCATTATCTTTAAAGCTAATTAATAATAAAATGTATTACCATTCTTGAGAACTTACTACATTCCATGCACTGTGCTGATAACAAAAATAGACATCACTGAGCCAACATCACCGAACCTTTCCTGGATATGAAGACTGCTCTAAGCACTTTTTACTTGGAATAACTCAGTTCATCTTCCAATGACTTCCAAGTCCCTATTTTTTTAGATAAGGGAAAAAAAGCTTAGAGAAGCTGGTTGCTTCCTCTAGATGACGAAGCCCAAAAGTAGCAGGGCTGGACCTGCAAAGCAGACCTCTAACCAAACTTCTTTATACAATCCTCACAGCACATCTACGTGACGGATCTTTTCATTCTCCCCATGTCTCAGATGGAGACAAGTGGCAGAGCATGTCGAGACCTGCCCAAGAACTGACACATCCAAACTCAGACGAAGCCCACTTCTAATCCACGCCTCTGCGCAGGGCACCAGGACCGCAACCCTGAGCTACCCCTTCATTTCAGCATTGAGAATGTTTATCTCAATTACAAATTAGTTGTGTTTTCAAACAGTGGTGACAGGAACCAGGCAAGTACACAGAAAGGGCGATGGTTGCCAAGTGCATTCCCAGGAGTGGGACAAGCCAGAGAGAAAGCCAGTGTGGTCCTGGGTTCGAGGGGGCCTGTCTTTCCCCACTCAGTGCAGAGTTCCGGAATCCCAGAGAAAACTGAGAAATCCAGAGGAAGAACATTTTCCTTTTCTATTTTGGATTCCTTCACTCAGGGGTTGATGAGAATCATCTGGTTGAGCTTCCAGATAAAGAGCCAATGACCAGGGAGCACCTCTCAGCCTTCAGGAATACCCCTACTAACAGGATGCAAATGGGAAGGGCTCCTCTGAAGTCCTTACGTCTGTCCCCAAGGTATTACTGCTCAACTGCACTCAGCCCTGCTTCTCTACAGGCTTCCTCAACCACATGGCTGGAGGACATTAGCTCAGTGGGTAAAGAAAGGGGCTAAAAGAGAAACGGAGAGAAGCTTGTCAGGCTGGCGGAAGACCGGGCCTGTGACAGCGTGTCTTTCCCAAGTGTGACAGGGAGACCACAGATGGGACCTGGCTGGACGCAGGTTCTTATTTGAGCTGCTGCTGCTAACAAAGAAACAGGAGAAGCAATAAGAAGAGAAGCAAGCATGACTCTCACTGTGCTAAGTGCTTTATGGAGAATTCTCCATTTGTCCTCATTATAAAGCAATGAGGGAGACTCACCACATTTAAAGAGCCTCTCTTTTGTTGTTTACCAGTATATCCCTGGTGCCTAGAAGAGTGCTTGAAACAAGTAAGCATTCAATAATTATTTGGTGAATAAAGGAATAAATTTAAAGCATCCAAATTTTTGGAAAGCTTATGGAGCCCCAGATCTCTCCATCTGGTTTCAGGAACATCTGAGTGCCAAAGGTCTGGCCTTTTCTAATTTTAGCACTTAGACCAAAGCTGCAATGTAGTACTCTGTGAATTTACTCTGTAATTTCGGCCATAAGTGCCACTGGTCAAGGACCCTGTCAATGACAGGATCCCTTCCCCATGCTCTCAGCATTATGGCTTCCTCATTCCTACTCCTTCAATCCCTGGCTGCTCCAGAAACTATGAACAATTAAAAGAAAAAGTGCAAACAGCCTAAAGAAATAAAATTTCTGAACTTCATTTATAGTCAAAGAATTGAACAAGAAAAAAATGAGATACACTTTTTTTCTATGATTCACATGATAACAAAAAAATGTTGATACTCATTGTTGGCAAAGTTGCAGTGAAATAAACACTCTCATTCAGTGTTGGAGTGTAAATAGGTGTATTTTTGAAAAACAGTATGACAAGAAGTATGGAAACCCTGTAAGAATTCCATAAACTCTCTTCTAGTAATTTCCACATCTAGAATATATCTAAAGAAATAAAAATAATTGACAAACACTTATGCACAGATATGCCCAGTGCAATAAATATATTACAGAAAAACTGGAAACAGTCTCCACACGCAATATTAAAGAATAGTCAATTAAACTGTGTTACATGCAAAAGGATGACACAGCATGAAATCATTTAAGATATCTTTAAGAATACTTCATGACATGGGAAAATACTCACTGTGTAATATTAAATTTTAAAAAGGGATAATTCTATATACTGGATGACAGCAATTTTGTTAAATATGTGTACATTCAACGAAAAAAGGATGACAGAAAATTTACATTATTCTCAGGGTCAGGATTCTAGATTATTCTTTCTTTTATACTTGGTCTACTTTTCTATAATTTCAAATTCCCTATAATGAGCTGGCTTAACATGTGTCATCAGAAAACAAAACGAAGTTCGTGGGAATTTCCTACGCTATTTCTATTACTAATAACATAATAAGAACTTAGCCAGTGAAGTTCCCAGTGACAATTCTATATTGGTCTTCATGTATTTTTATCCCACGTAAGGAAATAAAGAGAGGATGTCAACCCCATTCCAGAGCTAGGGAGAACAAGACCTTGGAGCGTAAGTAGCTCCAATCAAATAGACAGTGTATACCTCAAGAAACACAAGCAAAACACAACTATCCTTCCCTGTGCCTCAGCCCGGGGCAAAGCACCCGCCACACGGGAGGTGTTCCTCTGTACGAATCAGTCAGGTAAGGGCAGTGGACACTGAGATTCTCAGGTTACACATAACACTCAACAATTTTGAAAATGCACAGTAGTAGTCAACTGGCAGGAACATTCTACTTTTATATACATCTTCATCAAATGGCCTTGTTTAAAAAAAAAAAAAAAAAAGATCAGCCTTCAGAGGCAGGCTACAGAGAGGGAGAGACAGGAGAGGGTGGGAGCAGGAGGGAGGACGAGGAGGGGTGGTAAATCCAGAAGCTGGGAGACAGAGGAGGGAAGGAGGACATGAAGGTGGGAAGGAGAGGGAAAAATGGGCATCTTCTGAAATGAACATTTTTTTAAAGATTTTATTTATTTATTTGACAGAGACAGAGACAGTGAGAGAGGGAACACAAGCAGGGGGAGTGGGAGAGGGAGAAGCAGACTCCCCACGGAGCAGGGAGCCTGATGCAGGGCTCGATCCCAGGACCCTGGGATCATGACCTGAGCCGAAGGCAGACGCCCAATGACTGAGCCACCGAGGCGCCCCTGAAATGAACATTTTTATTTTTATTTATTTTTGAGATGAAGGTATTTAGGGGACATTTCTCATAGTTAATACGCTGAAACACTTGTAAATGGTGTCATTTCCCTTAACATTGCTGGAAAACGGAGATAGTGCTGGAAATGAAATCCAAGATAAAGGCCATCTACATTTAAAAAAAAAAAACAAACACACACATTTTGGCTTTTGTCAGGTCTTTTTTTTAATAGCCAACTTTTTAATAGTCATATTTTAATAATTCTACTTGTTTGGGGTATCCTATCATAAAAGGAAGGAAGAGGTGTAGAAGAGCAGGGGATTCCCAACACAGAGGGTCACAATTATGCAGTGGCCTGGGGTCTGTCATGTCCCTTTCCGGAATGTCGGTTTCATCTTTCGTACATTACAAGGAAGAGACCAGTCAAGTCCCACATTCTTTGGTCCTCTCTGAAGTTCTAAGACTACTTCACTGAAAGGCCGTTTGGGGGATTTTAGAACTAGATGGGGTCACGGCCACAAAGCACAGTGGTGTACAGCTCAATTTTAAACACACAGCGAACCTTACTGGAACTCAAACATTTGTTGCCTACACCATTAATGATGATACTGCTGAGGTATGGTGAACAAAAGAAGAGAACTTAAAATGTTAGACTCTAAAAGCTGCAAGTAATTTTTAATTTTTCTGGGTAAATTGACTGAAACCCAACCAAAGCAAATTCTGGAGATGCAAATGCAAACATAAAACAATGGCTTGCCCTGGGGTAAGAGAAAGGAGTGATGTTTGGGCTAATAAAACAAGGAGAGGATGAATGGCTCACCCTTGAAAGAACAGAAAATTCCTAGCTCACAGGCTGAAAATCAAGTTGGGGGAGTGGGAAAATACCAAAAACAATTCAGATCAGGAAAAAAAAAAAAAAATGCCTAGCAACTTAAAGTCTAGACATTTTGAAATAAAAATTCATGTGAATTGTACCTCACCTAATTGTGGAAAATGCATACAGTTGACCCCAAGGGGTGATTTTATGTGGCTCAGTTTAATTTTAATATTATCTAGAAGTAGAGGGAGAAACTAGATGATAATCTAAAATCTCAACATCATTTATAGAACAAATTCAAGAGACTGAGCTATCTTGAGATGGCCAACTTAGACATCCTGGCCATCATGACTCAGTGGAAAATATCGGAAGCCCCACCATTGCAGGGATGAACAACACAACAAGAGAGGTCGCCAAAGTATACTAAAATAAGATTTATATATAACATGTAATGACTTGGAAAAATACTTGTGATAGTGTAAGGGTAAAAAATAGGAAACAAAATAGTGTGTGCAGGACAAGTACATATAAACAAATCTATATATACAAAATCCCGGCAGGATACTGATAAAATATTGAACTGGTTAGGGGAGGTCACCAGTGAAATTGTTCTTCCTACATTTTCTTCCTCTAAGAAGGACATTTATTAGCTTCCACAAGGAGGGAATATTCTTACCTCCCCCAATACTACCTTAATGGGATTTAGTACCTAAAGAGAGAAAGCGTCCTTGTTATTATTTTACCTACAGTTTTCTAGATGCTTAAAGATTTGGGACCAGCCTAGAAATCTTGAGAATGTTCACTGTATTTCAGAATTTTTGAATAAGCCAGAATCCTTGATGCTTTGAGTTGAAAGGCAGACAAGCCCATCAAAGACTACCTAGATTAGTATAAGGCGAAGGCGACAGACTGGCGTGTGGCTCAGGCACAAACTAGGACTTTACTAATCTGGAGACCATGTTAACCACACCAAGCTGTGGTGTACTTCAGATGACTGAAACAACATATTTTATGCATCCCCCTTTTCCTCTGCCTTTTCTTTTCTTTTTTTGAGCCCAATGTGGGGCCTGAATTCACAACCCTGAGATCAAGACCTGAGCTGAGATCAAGAGTCAGACGCTTCACCAACTGAGTCGCCCAGGCGCCCAATCTGCCTTTTCTTTAAACAGTACTATCTCAACCATTGGAGTAGAGAAGGAATTGAGAGGGGCAAAATGCACAGAATTCCTTTGTGCAGCAGTGAATTTTTCTTTGATTACACTTGACAGGCTGTACTGTGACCCAAGTATCACAGTTAGCCCCTTGTCCATGCGGGGCTGCAAGCGGTGGGGGTACATGTGACGACCTTAACAAATAATAGTGATAAACAGGGACTATCCCCAGAAAACCCATTCACAATGCCTACCATAAGCATACCGGTAGTTGTACGAAGCCACTATGTATTGTGGGAGTTTTGACTCTGGTTAAGGTTATAAATGACTTCCATGTTGACAAACACAACAGTCCGTTCTTTGTCATCATCTCTTCTGACCTCTTAGCCACCTCTGATGCAGCTGACAATGCTCTCCTTTATTTTTTTTAAAGTATTTATTTTAGGAAGAGATAGAGAGTGCAAGGAAGAGGGAGAGAGAAAGAAACCCAAGCTGATTCTGCACTGAGGACGGAGTCAGACGCGGGGCTCGATCTCATGACCCCAAGATCATGATCTGAGCTGAAACCAAGAGTTGGATGCTGAACCAACTGAGCCACTCAGGCACTGCAATGCCCTCTACCTTTAAACAATGTCCTCAATGGGCTCCCAGTATATCCAAATCCCCCAAATTTCCTGCCAGCTTTGCCTCTTACTTCACTATATCCTGAAACCAAATCTCTTAATGGTGTTGGCTTCAGAACCCACATCTTGGAGCCCTACTCTCCCTCTACTTACACCATGGCTCCCTTGGTGAGCTCACCCAGGTTCATGCCTTTACATGCTTACAGATCCTCAATTTGTAGGCTCAGCTAGGACATTTCTAGATCCACATATCCAAATGCCCACTTGACAGCTCAATCTGGGTTAATAATAAACAGCTCAAAGCCCATGTGTCTACAGCTATACTCCCGGTTTCTCCTGCTTCCCTCATCCACCCTGACAAAGACTCCTGGCTTGACCAAACTTTAGTCAGGCTCCTGAAACCACCTGGGCACCTCGCTATAAAATCCAGTTTTAGCAAGAACCCTGCTAAGTCAGTTTAACTACAAGCCCCTCCACCACCTTCAGTATCTGATCACTGCTGATACGTGACTGGTTTCCTCATCCTCCATCATCCCCCAGGGAGTGTCTGATCACCCTGATGTGTCTTCAGCAAGAGCCCTGTTAGATCTGTGTAGCTCAGACCCTCTGCTTACCCACCATGTTTCTTCTGGTAATTCTCCATCTACGGACACCCACTCTCCTCCCTGGTTATAAATTCCTACTTGCCTGGGCTGTATTCAGAGTTGAGCCCAATCTCTCTCCCGCATAAAATCTTACAGGAGTGTTCCCAACACCTATTGTGATAGTCCTGAATAAAGTGTATCTTACCATCTTTAACAAGTGAGATTAATTTTTTTTTTCCTTTAATACCCTCAAACCTGTTCCCCTACAGGGTTCCCTATTTCAGTAAAGGGCAGCTCCATCCTCCCAGCAGTTGCTTGGGCGCAAAGCCTCCATCTTCTAACTCTTTCCTTTCCACTCACAAGCAATCCTTCAGATGATACTACCCCATCATTCAGCACAAAAATCTCAGAGTCATCCCTGATGCAACCTTTTCAAATTCCACATCTATTCAACCAGGAAATCCTTTGGCTCTTCCTTCAAATCAAAAGCAACTCTAACTACTTCTCTCCACTTCTATTGCCACCCTGGTCCTAGCCACCATCCTATCTCATTGGGATGATTACAGTGACCTCCTAACAAGTCGCCCTCCCTATCATCTTGCTTTGTTCACCCACAGGCAAATTTCAAAATGGCTTCCAGAGTGATCCATTTAAAGCATGAGTCAGATCCTGACCCACCTCAAAGCCCATCAATGGTTCCCTATTTTACTAAAAGACTGAGTCCAGTGAGTCTTCATGCCCTACTCAGTTTGGCCCTGTTACTTCCTTTTTTTTTCCCCCCCCAAAATTTAACTTTTTTTTTTTTTAACTCTACACCCAACCTGGGGCTCAAACTCATGACCCCAAGATCAGGAGCCACTTGCTCTTCTGATTGCACCAGCCAGGCACCCCCCAGCCCTGTTACTTCCTGACCTTGCCTCTGACTACTCTCCCCCTTGATGACTTTACTTCAGCCACACAAGCCAACTTGCTCTCTTTAGAACATGTTAAATCTTTGCTCCAATGCTCCCACACTTCACAGTCAGACTTAACCTGATTATTTACAGTTGGAACCCCTTCCTCAGGCAATCTGATCTCCCTCACCCTTCTATATTTTCCCCCCAGCCCTATCACTGTGTATTTGTATTTTATTTCCCTGCCTGTCCCCAACCCCTAGAACCATGAGCAGAGGGCTTGATAGCGGTGTCATTCACTGATAGAGTCCCCATCAACTTGAGCAACGCTGTCCATTAGAAATATAACGCCTGCCACACATGTCATTGTAACCACACTGAAGCAGTAAAAATTCAGGTTAATAATTTATATTATTTAACCTAATATAACAAAAATATGATCATTTCAATGTATAATCAAGAGAGAAGAATAATTCAAGTATTTCATATATTTTTTCCATACAAAGTCTTTTAAATACTTTGTTGAATTTACACTTACAGCACATATTAAGTTTGGGCTAATCGCACTGCAAAACATGCGGTTAGTGGTTTCCACATTAGACAGTGTAAGTTTACTCTATTTTATTCTACTCTATTGTATGCTTCTTCCGTTTCTTAAAAATCCTTGGGCACAATCCACTAAATAGATTTCCTAATCCACAAATGGGTCCCAATGCCCACTCTGAAAATCACTGTTCTAAATAAACTTTAAGGTAAGTCATCTGTACTGAACAGATTTTAGGGCACTTCCTCTGACCTGTAGGGACAGTCAGGACCCTCTGAAAGGGAAACAGACTTCCAGAAAAAAGAGGCCTGGAGGGATAGGCCGAGGAATTAAAGTACCATGCCAATCCACAGACTGAAATCATCACCATCCATCCGATGATGCAAGACTGTTTTTTTAATTAAAAGGTAATTTTAAATAAGTCATTGCACTTTCAGATAATTAACAAAACATCTAATTACTTATAATTATATACTACATACATGCTAATATACAAAATTCAAGGGAAAATGTGCATGATTTTCACACTTCAAAAAGAGTACATTTGAACAGAGCATAAAGACTTCAAGCTTTTTCATTCTTCTCCCCTCCCCACCCCCACCATGCCAAGGCTACAGAAGTCCAAGAGTTCAGATCAAGGACAGAGAAGTACAAACTTAAATGATTAATCTTCATATTTCAATTGCAAACTCCCACTCACCAGCAGTCCTTTTCAAAAGGTACTATAAACTTCAGATCAGAACTCAACCCTGGACAGAAGGTCAACTTTTAAAATGGACTCAAAATAAGGATTCTACCACCAATTGAACATTTGCTCCTTTAAGGTTCTGGATGTTACTAGATACGAGTTGGGTAATGCAGTCAAGGTTAACACAGATCTGCAACCTTAAACAGGGTTTTGTTTTTGTACAGTTAAGCTTCAAATTTCTTCCTGAGGTTTGTGAATTGCCAAAGTAAGGCAATACTTCCTACATCTCTGTTAAGCTGTTATGTTGTCACCTAAACTGAGAATCTCTTCCTAAGATGCTCAAGGTGAGCAACTGGGATATTTGTGCCCTTGGCAGATGGAAGAACAAAAACATCATTTTAAAAAGATGAATAAACCATTTGTTATTCGGTTTTGTATTTCTGACTGTTCACAGTGCAAAATATGGCTAGTTGATAATCGCTGCAGAGATTGCCTTTACTACTAAATATGCCTTCATGTACATTTCAACAAGTGGCTTCTGCTTGAAAACGAACTCTATTGAGCATATTTCTCTGGAAATCAATATTTAAAAAATTTTTCTCTTTGAAACTAACATTCAAGAGAAACAGCTCTTGTTTACAGAGTAAGTTAGTTTAGCATTATGGTTAACAATGTTTAAAAACAGCTAACTTAAAATGCAAACATTTAAATTTTGAAGTTTAACTGTTGGGAGGCCAAGTCAGTTCTATGAAAATATAAACAACATGAGGACAGTCATGTTTCCCCCAATTCCATCCCATTAAGAATATTTCAGGTCACCATTTTGTTGGGTTTAGGAGTAAGACCTCAAACAACTCTGAGGTTGTAAGAGAGTTACAAATTTATTTATTTTTTGATAGTTACAGATTTAAGTGCTTGGGATGAACCTTGAAAACATCATGCTAAGTGAAGGAAGTCACTCACCAAAGACCACATATTGTAGGATTCCATTTATGGGAAATGTCCCAAATAGGTCAATCTATGCAGACAGAAAGTAGATTAGTTGTCAGGTGCTGAGTTGAGGAGAGTGACTGCTGATGGTTATGGGGTCTCTTTCTGGGGTGCTGAAAATGTTCTGAAACCAGACTGGGATGATAGTTACAAACTCTGGCAATATACTCAAGGCCATCGAACGGTACATTTTAAGTGGGTGAATTGTATTGTGATATGAATTATATCTCAATAAAGCTATTAACAAAATTAACATGCCTGATAATGTTCATAACAGCATTGGCATGAAAGATACAAGAAAATCAAGTTAAGCTAACATTGCTTCCATACAAGGCTAAAATACAAAAATCGCTGATACCCTGGTCTCCCCACTATAGATCACTTTCTCCCAGCAACCAATATTTGCCCTTCCTAACACTAGTCATCATCATCGTTCATAATCTGGGTCTTCCGCTCTCTAAAATAAACTCTATGAGGACAGAGACCATGTCCTTCTTATGCAGTGCTATGATCTTGGCAACTAGCACACAATCATCAGTAAATATCTACAGTAGGAATTTATATATGTATGCAGTGTGTACTCTTGTATGAATGAATGACAGAATGAAAGAAAGAAAGAAAAAGAAAGAAAAAGGAAAGAGGAAAGAAAGAAAGAAAAGAAAGAAAGAAAGGAAAGGAAAGGAAAGGAAAGGAAGGAAGGAAGGAAGGAAGGAAGGAAGGAAGGAAGGAAGGAAGGAAGGAAGGAAGGAAGGAAGGAAGGAAGGAAAGAAAGAAAGAAAGAAAGAAAGAAAGAAAGAAAGAAAGAAAGAAAGAAAGAAAGAAATCATCGGATTGGGGCAATTCAACCAATCAAGTTGTTGTGTTTGAATTGTCCCCTTAAACCTGTTCTCCAATTCTCCCATGCTCCTGGCCACCCTGGCAGACACATTTCCCAGCAGCCACTGCAGCTTCTTGCAACCAGGAGACCATAATCTTACCAATTAACAGTCAATGGATGAGATATGTGCAATTTTTAACTCATTTGAATCAAAGAAAACTGCTTGCCATGGACTTCTCCACTATGCTTCAATGATGTGAATAATGACAAAGTCCTAAGGTAGGAGAGCAAAAGAAAGAAAGAACCTGCCCAGGTAAGCTACACTGGTCAGACTGTTACATAAGAGAGAAGTAAATTTCCCTTTTATGTAAGCCATTGTATGTTGGGGTCTCTATGCTAATACCAGCCTAGTCTTTACCCTGATTGTTAAGCCCGGGCATGGGTGTATGGGGAGAAGGAGGGAGTGAAAAGGACTCCAGTGCTTAACTGAACAGACTAGTGAATCAGCTAGGGTGGTTATCTGGTGGCTCAGTGAAGACACTGTTATGTCTACACAACAACTTGATAAATTAAGTCACATGATTCAAATGTGGAATGCTATAAAGAGGTCACTTTGAAATGGACTAAACTTTGAATGTTACTGGCATTAAATATTTAAATCAAATAAATACACACTTTCAGAAGAGCCAATGGATATATTTTAAATAGCCAAATAGCCATTTTACCTTTATTTGTAACCGAGCTATAATCTGCAATATGCAAGACACAATGAATAGTCTATAAGGATGCTTTATACTCCTTGATCCAACAAAAAAGGGCTCAAATTGGGGGTAGGAGAATACTGCAATGATTATACTTTTAGATTGTTTCTTAACTTTCTCACAAATAAGTTGACCATACAAAAGAAATTTTAAAAAAAATTAACGAGCACATAAGATGTGAAACTTGAAGATGCCTAAAACGTTTAAAAATAACCATTTAATCGTAATCTATATGGGCTTGAAGATTACCATCCACTCCCAATACCACTCAGAACTGATACAAGAATATGAATTTTACAAATTGAATTTGAATCTCAAGCAAAAATGCATGTAGGTACAATGCCAATGTTGAGGGAAAGCAGAGAGAAAATGATGTATAAACCTGTATTAAATCACCAAACTAAGGCAGCCATGATAAAATGACATCAGTATAACTGTGACCTGAACAAGATGTCTTTTTAGATACGGTCTTGACATTCTACGTGACCATCGGTAAGTTACTGATTGTCTATGGAACCACCTTCCCAGTCTGTAAAGTGGGGATTATAATCATGGCTGCCTATTTCTCCAGAATGCTAGCACCAAACCCATTTTGTAAAGTGTTCAGATCTACTTGGAAAAAAAATTGTTTTATTGCTACCAAGTAAGAGGGCTGTTATTTATGACTCTTCAGACCTTTGAATCTAAATTTGAAAAATGGCTTCATCTGTTTTTCTGAATTTGCCTGGCCGCTTTTATGCACATAAGTAGTTTTTCCCGAAGTGCCAATGTAGACATATTTACTTGCATCTATGCTTTTAATGATTCCCAGATTTCAAATGTGGCATGCCATTTACTGAGAAGCACCCGGGACCTGAAATCTACCTCTTTTTGATGGTGCGGAGATGGTGCTGGCTTCTCTGTCATCACTGGATAGCATGATCGTCTCAGGTTTTTGTTCGCTTTTGAGAGACAGCGTGCCCACGCATGCACACGTACGAGGGGGATGGAGGGGCAGAGGGAGAGAGAGAATCCTAAGCAGACTCTGTGCGCTCGATCCCACAACCCTGAGATCATGACATGAGCTGAAATCAAGAGTGGGACGCTTAACTGAAGGAGCCACCCAGGCGCCCTGAGGTCTTCTCTGTTTAAGGCTTATTTCCAGGGAAGAAACAGTTGCCATTCCAGACATTTTACAGACTTTTTTTTTTTTTACATTTTTAACAAACCTTTTTTTCCTTTATATATAAGAGATCAAAATAAATAAGGATTAGTTTCTGAAGGCTCTTTGAGCTTGTTAAAAGGTAAAAAAAAAAATGTGATTTATCATTTAAATCTCTATACCTTCACTAATTTCTAAAAAAATAAAATAAAATTTGAAATGAGGGTTAAGCAAGATGGAATTGATATTGTAGAAGAATAAGAATAACCCAATGTTAATTGGGGGTAGAAAAAATGAAGTTTATTTAAAAAGATCTCAATCACAATAAGTTGGAGTAGGAAAAAACCATACAGAGATTGAACAAAAACTCTTCCTCCGAGATTCCTAGCAGTCAAGTTTAAAAGAAAAATTATATGAATTTGTTACTCAGCTTCCTTTGTGTCATGACAGGAGCCATCAGAAGGACAAAATTTTTCACTGTTCCTGAAATTTGACAAGGAGTTCCTCATTTGCAGTATATCGTACCATATAATACACCGTGTCCTTGACATTAATTATAAAGAGAGAATTTTTTCTCTTCCCATGGACTACCTCTCTTTAGTCAACACTAATGAAAATTTCCTGGAACTTTTTTCTTTTTTTCCCCCCAAACTTGCCCGTCTCACGATATTTTAAACTTTGAACAGTATCACAGAATTGGAAACAAATCACATCACATCCATTCAAGCGTGCCCATTTTCAAGTCATGGGTGTTAGCGTAGGCATTATAAAGACATCAAGTCAGAAGAAAAATAATTCATGCTTACAGGTGACTCCAAAGAAAACAATGAAAACTGCCCAGGATGCCCTTATTTGAAGCTGTCGGGGTAACACAACTCTCAAGGTGAATATTTCATCTTTTCAACCATGCTTTCAGCTTTGCTTAATCACAGTGTTGAGCTCTGCTAGAAGTCTTTGCTAGCTAATGGCACGAGATGAGTTAAACACCTGGCACAGCTTTGCACGAGGAACGTCTTGGACTGAGATCTCGCAGGGCTCACGGAGACCAGGAGACACAACGTACAGCCGAGCTGAGTCGCTGTGGCAGAGAGGGAATGGCCCACAGAACAGAAAATATTTCCTGCATGGCCCTTTACGCAAAAAGTTTGCAGATCCCCGAAGTTAACTAAGCTTTCCTTTTTAAGACTGGACAACTGAGTCTCAGCAAAGGGAAGTGCTTTGACTTGATAACCCGAAATACTAACTGGGATCCACCCTTTCCATGCCGCAGTGTACAAATGAGACTGTCCTCCGTGGGGGCCAATCAGGTGCTTCCCACAAAGGTCTCATTTAAACACCAATGATGGTGAAATGCAGCAAGTTGGATTTTTTGCCTCCAATCAAATGTGCCAGAATGCAACTCTAAAAACAAATCCATACCTTTAAAAGGCGTCCTAGAGTCCCAGAATGCTTGGTAAGATTAAAAACAAAAGTGATCTAAGAATCTTCACATTATAAAGTTTCAAAAAAACCCCAAAACATGTTCAACTAAAGAGTAGGAAGTCTCTGTCTTACAAATTCATAAACTCAACTTAGTAATATCTGAGTGGAGACTTCGCACAACCAGGTCAGCAAGGAACCTGTTTTAAAACAGACACAAATCCACTAAAGCAAATGGAGCTGTTATTGGCCAAAATTCAAAAATAAAATGAAGATGCTACTTGAGAAACCTCAGCCATGAAAATGACCTGTAAGATTACCTTGTGTCAGATGACCACAGCCACACCAGAAATTTGGAAATCAAGAAAATACGGAGCACCTATAACCATTTTAAACAGAGTGCTTTTTTCGTCCCCCCTCCCAAAAGTGAGTTTGAGAAAATTCAATTTAGCTTTAATTCATCAAGCTACATTAGTCTCTCTGAAAACTTCTGATTTTAAAATCAAATACTCATTTGATTTTCAAGCAAGGTCAAGACAACAAGGCAGCCTAGCACTGACATCACAGGGATATGCCCCACGCCGCTCAGCAGTTACATCAATGTGCTGGGTTGCTATGGTGCTTGACTATTAATTTCTGAAAGAAGGTGATTATAAAGCCGCCAGATGAACATCAATCGGATGACACCACTTCGGCACCGAACACTGACATGTGCTACTCATGTTTGCAGCAAGTTCATTTTTATGAATCACCACTTTTGTGATGTGAATATTCCTTTCTAACTTTAAGCCCACCAAGTCAACAGCCAAAAAAAAAAAAGTTCAGCTTCAACAAAGAAGATAAAGTTTGATAACATTTTGGGGGGAAAGAGACTCTGCGGACCATTTCTTAAGGGCAATCTTTTCTTGAAAGATCTCCCAAAAGACGCTACTACATACAGACTTACACACAAATGCACACACACATATTTGGTAACTACACAGACCGGAAAAGAGTTCAATTAAGATATACCTAGAAGGAGGGAGATATGGGCCAAGACATAATTCCACTAATCATATTTGCATTTACCTTTTTGGCTTCTGGAAAGCAATCTTCAGGTATAGTCACCTCAAAAGGTCACTTCTTACCCTGAAAACAAAAGAGAACGTCAAAATTCGAATGTCAAGAGACAGTAGCAACCACCCATCTGCCTGGGATAGATTCAAGAACAACAAAAGAACTCAGTTACATTGCATGGCAAATGACTTTCAGAGTTAATAATAAAAACAAGTCCCAAGACCACTGATCTGGCACACAGGCCTGTGAGCTCCTCAAGACAACAAAAACAATGTGGATGGAAAAAGTAAAGGTGAAACATTTCGAATTTTGCATATGAACTTTTTCTCATCTTGTCATCTATCAATTTATTTTCTGGTGCAATAATATGTGACTCATAGGCCTTTGTTTTTGGAAACCAGACTGCTCCTTGAACGTGTCTGTTTGGTTAACATCCACAACATCTCTGATTTCATTAAAGCACAGGCTTGCCCCCCCCCCCCCCCAGCCTTAGTAAGAGAGTGAGTTCTTATAGACAAGATGCTTTATGCCACCCTGGAACCTTTCAAAATGAATACAAGCACCAAGATCTTCAAGTCTGGGGAGGGGTAGGGGGTTAATCAGTTGGTGAAAGCTGTTCACACTATGTTTTCCACTTAGCATTTATCTACCAAATCTACCAAGTTAAATAAAAATGGTTTGTGTCAGATGAAATAAACAATTGAAACCGACCTCCCTAAAACACAAAGAAAGCCTGGAACATGTTTTATCCCACATCTACTCCTGCATCTGCATACTCTCTTATGCAAAACAGTGTGTAATCCTCTAAGAAACATTACAAGCTGCCTCTTTCTGCCCATGTAACTGGGATCAACATATGGCACAAGTGAAAAGAAAAACATTTGTTTATTAATTTAGATCAAGTTACCGACAGGGTACGGATTCATTCCACATCAGCTGACCAAATGCTCATGTAATTTTTTTGTAAGATGCTAAGATCGTATCGTCATTTTACTAAAATGTTAATATCCTTTTGCTCACTCTTCAGAACAATATGTAATGAAGTGGTTTTAATTTTATACAGAATATATCCCTGCTTATCCCTCTGCTGTCAGCCCTGAATGTGGAAAGGCAAACATTATTGAGAAGAGTTAAATCTTATTTCACAAGGGCTAAAATTTGAAAGTGGCACTTTGGTGAGTACTATCTTTGAGGAATTGATCTGAGGCCAATTTATGACATTTCCACAAGCAAGTATATGCAGATTCTTGCCATAAAGATTGGAAAAAAAATGCAGGCTCTGAGTGAAATCATAATTTTCATGTTTACTGTAAGAGGAAATTGGAGGTTTTCACCATAAATGTTCACCATTTGGGTGGGGGAAAACCCTCGCTCTGGGACTTAAAATTACTATTTTGCAACCTGCCCCAAATCTTTTTGTTTTTACACAAAACAATTCAAATTGAAAATGAAAATTTTGAGACACATTGCTGATGTGTGTCCCCAGGATTGGTTTCTCTACCGGTGAGAATTCTGTCATAGGGCAAATGGTGCTACGAAAACAGGGAGCAATGATGCTGGGGTCCTCAGGGTAATGGGGAGATCTGCAAAGCAGCCCAAGAGCTCATTAGATACAAGGCACAGCAATAATCGTATACACGAGAAATTTCCATCTCACCACACATGCAATCTTAAATGGAAAGGAAGTGAACTCTGGCAGATCCTACTGAAGTCAAGGCAAGAAGGGCCATTCTCCCTCCTTTTTTACTTGAGATATTCTCCAATGTGTGTGCTCTAAACTAATGTTCATGTTCACCTATTGAGTTGCATTTATTTTTGCATGTTTGCCAGTCAGATCTATAGTATTAGACTTTGCATTGCAGATGAGATTGCTATCCTATAGGCCTGGCAAACAACTGGACCTTATTAAAATTTAATTTAAAAAAAAAAAAAACCTGCTGAAAATGCCTACTTTGAATAAAGTTATCTCGAGCCATGTATTCAAACCCGTAGAAGGATTTCAGGGAAGAATGGGGCCTATTTCTCTATGCACCTGTCTACACAGCACAGTGTGTAAGTGAACAGAACAAAAATACATGCTGATTTACCCTCACATTTTTACAAGTATAATTTTCCCCTAGGGAAACAAAATTATACAACTGACCTTCCAAGTTATAATTACTAAAGCGATACAAAATCGGCTATATTTAATTTTTAGTTATAAAAAAAAAAAAAAAAAAACACAAAAAAAAACCTGGCAGTGGGATACAAATCATGTTTTTCTCCATTGTGAAGTTCCATAAATTTTAATGCATATGCACATTTGACCACTCATTAATTTATTTCTGTTGATTTTAGTTTTTAGTATAATTAGCCAAGTAATCTAAAAGATATTTTTCTAGCTTTGCAGAGAAAAGATTAATAGTTCAACAGCTGTTTGCCATCACGCTAAATTAAATGAAATGTGTCAATATAACAGACAAGAAAATTAGGGAGTAGTACTGGGGCCTGAGTCTGCATCATGACGAGCCTGGAGGAATCAGAAATCAACAACCAGCAGAACAACCTGCATTTCATTTTTTTTCCAAAATGTAAAACTTCTGTTTCCAAAGCAGTTCGCTATTTTTTTTAAACAATCACTTTTACTCATCAAATATATCAACTAGTTACCTGAATGCTTACTCACCGCACATGCATCAAAACTAAAATTAAATGGTTATGTAAAGCTTTTAAGTTTTTTTTTTAATATAAAAAGAAAAATATTCCCCTCCAGCCCACTCGTCTTCTTTTAAAATGCTGTTACCATCTGAATTGCATTGTCTTCCTCTCCCTTTCTGAAGTTTCCTATTGGTTTTAGGTTTTAAAAGTGAGCCAGGAATACGGTAAATAGAAATGACTTATTTTCCTTTGTGTCATTCTCTGTACAGTTAAGATCCCGTGAACACGAGTACTGTTCCTGGTGTGGCCCCCTCACTACCGTTTGCGAGAGTGTTGTCCACCTGAATCTATGCGTTGACCATAAAGACCTTGAGCAAGACACCGATCTTCAGCAGCAACTCTCCTCTTCCTCTACCTTCCCAACCCCCACCCCTTAAGAATTTCCCACTGTCTGTAGACCTCTTAGGTTACCATAGTGCTACAACGTCACACTTGGTAGGGGTGTATTTTGCCCCTCGTTTCATCTATTCGAGAAATAATACATGATGCCAACTGGTATGGCGTAGTCAGAACCAAGTTGCAGGTAACTTGACCTCATTTCACAAGACTGAAAATGAACAAGTCTTGAACAATATACACTCTACTTTTCCCACTAAAAGTATGTCCCCCCTTTCTTCCATGGCAGCTGAAGGAAATGATCTACATCAGGATTTCTGCACTATGTTTCATTTTACACGATCATACAAAAGGGACTGGGAAAGACAACCAACGTTGTTCATCTTAACCTTCAGTCCACCAAATGAGGGCTGAGAAGGTACTGGGTCCCAGGTGTCACTGGGGATGCAAGGATGTCACGGCCAGCTCCTGGCCCACGAGGAAGGTGGCAATTTAGTAATTTGTCTCTGGTTAGAGAAGACCTTCTCTGAAAGCCCAGGAAAAAAAGTTCAAGCTTCTCATAACCCAAATATTCCAAGCAAAGGACATGTACTTCATCTAAGAAAACAGAAGGTCTAAATGGGCCAATTTCCAAGAGACGCCTGCCTCTTTAACTAGAGACTCCTAACTCATGTGGATTTTCATGTATCGTTTTTCAAAGATTTCTTAGGAAAACAGGAGCATATCAACACAAATTTGCCTAGCTGAGAAATGATAGTACGAGGGTCACTTCATTTTCTGCACTCGAGACAAGAAAATCCACTCAGAAATCAACCACAGAGTTTTTTCTCTGCTCTAATAACTTCAATATTGAGTCAGGCTTACAGAAAGAAAAAGCAAAGAGGGCAGGAAGGAAGAGAGAAAAAGAAGTAAGAGGCAAAGAAACCGGGAGCGCAGAAGAGGGGGAAGAGGAAAAGAAGGAAGGAAAATGGAAAGGAAAAGGAGCAGCTGCAGAGTTCAGGCCTTTGGGACAGCGGCCAGGCTCGCAGGCTTACAATCACTACGTTTCTGTTACTTCTGTTACTTCTGTCTACCAAAGAAATCCACCATCATTTCCTAACGTCCCCTCCTGTGGCTGCGAGGAACATTTTACTTCCTTTCTCCTCACCCTCTGGGACTCTTCACCAAATCGTGGAACCTAACTCTGAGGTCCATTCTCCTAAGAAAAACCGAAAATACTAGAAGGTAAGCCACATGGCGCAGGCAACGCCAGGCAAGGCGCACCCTGGGAAACTGCTCCAGGCTGTCAGCCCTCCACCCGCCCCCCCCAAGCTGCTCCACACTGGTCCATCTCTTTTGGAGGAACTCCTCTAGCTTACCTTACAGAAAAGTAAAACCCTGGTCATGGTCATGTGAAAATATTTTATAGGTATCCCTTAACAGCCTTTAAATGTTGAAACCTAAAAACAATATTTGCTGTTTTCTCTTTGAAGCTCTAACAAAGCCTTTGTTTTAGATTTACCTTGAGTGTGCAATAAGAGTTAATAATCAAATCCATCCCAACCCCCACAAATGTTAAACAAAAAGATAAAAGAAATGCAAATAGCTATTGTCATGGAAAGTTAAAGTACCTGTCTGTATTTTTAAGTGAAAACTATTATCTCTATCAATCAAAATTTAAGAATACAATAGCACTAATCACAGAAGGTGCTCTGACGGAGTTACTTTTCCTCATAAAAAAAAAGTATTTTTCCCCTTAAAAACCGAGTATAAAAGTCATATACTTACAATTAGATAGGGTATTTGTAATTTTATTATTAAAAACCTACAGCAGCCTCACTGTTAATAAATGCTTCTAAGTCTCTAGACTGATTTGTACCCAAGAAGACCCAACTCCCTACATATTTTCATAAGGTTGATGAAATTTTATTTAAATTCTCACAGTTTCCAACCTGCGGGGGAACAGCACACTCTTCTGTTGAAAAGAGTTACTCAAGCAGAGGCAACAGTTAACTGGTAATGCAAACTCCTTCTTTTAGACTCTGGACACAATTCCTAGTCCCTGAAATATCTTTACATAGGACATATCTTCCTTGGGTGGCTTGTCCCTTCTTCGTTGTGGCAATTCAGTTTTGAAATTATAACATTCTAAAAGAAAGCCGAATTCTACCATCATAGCGCAGAATGATCCAAGTGCACAGTACATCAATTTCTCTGAGTCTTTTTTTTTTAATCCACTTTTTGAAAAGACTGGATTAGACCCTGAATATGGTGCTTTCTAAAGACAGTACGAGAACAAAAAAATAGCAAGACCCCAGATAGTAAAACAAACAGCTCAAGATTAAAATTCCTAGAGCAAACAGTTAAGCCAGGATGCCATTATGCAAGCTGAGCCTGGATGGATGTCTCCTCCACCGTGGGGCCAAGAGGCTGTCATCTCCCACCACCCGCCCCCCCCCAAGCAAGATCAGATTTCCTTCCCTCCCGACCGCCTCTCTGAGCATCATGGCCAACCTCTCTAGTGTGCTATTAATATCAATGAAGAGACGATTCGATTTCCACTAAAGAAAACCCTTCCTATTCCGGCACAGACCTTCGGGGAGGACCCTGGCCCGGGTATAGACAATACAGCAGCAGAGTTTCACTGCTTTCTTACAGTTCCGTCTTACACACTGTTTGAAGGCTTTTAGCAAACAATGGCAGCATTATCTCCAGGAGAGTTACAAAACAGGATTTGTTAGGACAAAGAATAATAAAGCTGTTCCTCTCTCTCTCTCTGTCTCTTTCTCCCCCGACAGCCCCCCCACCCCCGCCCGCCCGCCCGAGTTCCAAGAGGCTCCCTCTGCCAGCCCAAAATTCAGCCCCGGTTCCTCAGAGGCACCTGTACTCGTCTATTTCAAGGCAGCCAGCAACTGACAACGGCCCAGGAACCAGGACCAGGGGCGCTGGCAGGAGGCGCCCAGAAGAGCAGGAAAGTAGCCTCTCAACATTTGTAAAATGAAACAAAGTATCAACCTTGGCTTCCCCGCACACACTTACCCGCTCATGGTGAGGAAGGAAAGCTTTGGGGCCGGAGAGGCAATTTTCACACGACGGAAGAAAGTTGAGAGTTTGTCAGGGAGAAACTACAGGCGCTTGGAAGCCTGCGGGCTCTCAGGGCTCCAAGCTGCCGGCCGTGTGAGGAAGGACTGAAGGTATGTGGGCTAAACACAACAAAAGCCACTGCCTTACTCTAGATTAAATATGCAGGAAGAGGCCCCTTTGCATAAACACAAACACTCAGCAAATGAATAACTGGCTCAATCAGACGCCTGCTGTGCCTTCTACCTGTCCTCTCTCTGACGAGAGACACCACTGGTTCCAGGGCACAAGGACTAAACAGGAGACAGTTAAATGTGATGTTGCTATAAAAACAATTAAAAAGGAATTGCTTCATTAGGAATTAAAAACTCACTCCTGGAGTGGGGGGGGGGCGGTGGGTAACGGGGGAAAGGATATAGTGCTATTGTTTTATCTCCAGCTACTCCGAAAAGAAGTTGGCATAAGACACATCACTGGAGTTTTACCTTAGCTTGCCTTGAAATCTCTAACATTCAATGAGAGTTATCAACAATCACTTTTTTCACCAACAATATACCTTTTGTTTTTGTGCTTTGCCACACTATAAACCGGTCCTTGTGACCTGTACCTTTGAAAGGTCTATTTTATAGATGTACAAAAATTTACACATATAAAATATAGACACACTTCCGTACACATACGTGTACATGCATATACATGTGTATATATAGGCCACGCATGTAACACTGACACGTATTTAATTAAAGGAGATAAACAAACAAAAAAACCCATGCCACTTTATGCTCTTTAGTTCACTAATGATTTAAGGAACATAATTTGAGTCTTCCAAAAATACATCCCAAATGCCTGCCTTTCAAATGTCATCAATCCATGACCACTCATTTAAAAACATTACCCATATATTAGAAAGGACGCTTTTAACTGAGTGGCCTCAACCACTTATAATTTCAATTAAATAACATAATTACAGTCAACAATTTCCTCCATTTCGGCAGAAAATATGCCATACCTCAACATAATTTGTCCTTAGAACCAAGGAATTTAAGCAAAAGGAAAAACACGCAGGCGCTAAGAATTCACTACTGCCTTTCCTCAGCCTAGGGAGTCAACACACTCACCTCTAACCTCTTACTGTATGTTCCAGCTACATGTTGGTCTTAGTAACTTAATTATTTTTTAATAACTTTTGCAGTATTAAATGATTTCGATTGAAACATAAATAAGATTATGTTCATCTACTTCCTTCTAATGCCACATAGTACTATGGGGGCAAATCCAGCACTGCTATTCTATAGGATGTGTCTACATTATTACTTGGACCAAAAAGGGTAGGTCACAGATCCTTCACAGCCTCAGAGAATGTAGTGCAATTATGCTAGCCAAGGGAAATAAGGCAGCTTTCTATTTCAAAAGCAAGTTCTATTTTATTAACACAACACTGCTCTCTGGCTGTATCATTCTACTGCAAAAGCAAATGAATATTACTGAAATTTTTTTTAAAAAAATTACTAACAAGCAGAAAAAAACCATCTCAAACATACATTATGGCATAACTTGGAGAAAAGAAACAAAATAGTTTTAAAGATTCCCAAAACCCCCTCCAAAGAATAAAACACAGGTTCTCCCTAAGAGGGGTTCCCAGAGAAACTAAAGATGCCTATTCTATTCACTATTTTCTCTTGAAATGACCTTCCAAATAAGGTGTTAGATAACCTCCTTCCACAGACGATAGTGATCTAACCTTGATGCAAATAAACCATAGAACAAAATTTAATCAGTATATCACTGTGAAAAAGCCTTTGTCCATCCCAATGGAGCTTCTAATGACTGTTTTGGCAGTTCTGGCGGGTAGTTATGCTTCCTAGCTCATCTATATCTCATACTGGTTGAGCAAGCTAATGGAAGTGCTGTTAGTGGAATCCAATATTAATGCTCTGTATCGTGCAAACCTGGATGCAACTGAATATATTATACAATTAGAGGTAGTATCTAATTCCATAGGTATTAGATACTATACTCGAAATTAATATTTTAATGAGGAAAGTGAAATAAAGACGACAAGCCAGGTAAGGGATCCATGCATTGTGGCCCAGCTAAGCTTCTTGTGGCAAGAGGGCTGGATCCTGGAGCGAACGGCACAGACACAGGGATTGTGACAAAAATCCGTATGCAAGCTTTAGATGCTGAGTGACACATACTGATGCACAGAGTCAAAGATGTCATCCTCACACAAGCGCCACTGGCTGTAAGCTTGAGAGAGAATGAAGGAGGGAAAAAATGGGGGCGGGGGAGTTGCAGCGAGACCTCCAGAAAATAAACAGGGCGTACAGTTTCAAAGGCTGCAGACACAGACATTTCATTGTTCAAGCCAATTATCAGTGGAAAATAATAACAACAGATGGATTCAGAGTCACTGACTTTTCATATGCACTTCATCTCAGCGGAACAGATGATGAAACGCGAGAGCTATCTCAAAAAGGCAAAACATCTTTCAGTAAAAGAACTCTACAGTCCAGATGGGGACCTTCTAAGGCTGCTGATTATCTTCTTATAATGTTGTAAGATAGACTTACTAAAACATTTCAAGAACTGATCAGATATGATGCGTACAATGGCTTCATTATTGGAAAGAGTTGCTTCAGACTTGTGACTAAAGCGGGCAGAGATTTCAATAAGGTTAGGACTGTAAGTTTCCTGTTTTCTCATCAGGGACTGCAGGTTCCAACTAAAACTGGAAACCTGTGCACAACAGAGAATAAACCAGCACCCAAGGATCTTATGTTTGTGGTCTTCTCTCGTTTGAACGAAGAAAAAAAGAGATGAACTGGGACTGCGAAAAGGGCATTAAATTATTCTGAACCATTCTATCACAACGGGGAGGAAAAAAAAACTCCAAAGCAATTCCTTATTAAAAGCATTCAGTGATAAAATACCATCTCTTACATGCAGTTAGAACATCTTAACTATCCCTTGCCACCGGTGATCGCAAAATATAATTTGCTTTTAGTAGTAAATAAATATAAATTTCAATGGTGGTGTGATAAACAGTTGTATTGAATGCCAACCAAACACCCAGGCGAAAGCCACGGACCTATCCCAAAGCATTCTCACTTCACTTCAAGTCACACTTGCTGATAAAACACAATAGGTAAACCGCAACCTGAGAAGCTGCTGTAAGTAACAGAAAAAGTTAAAATTTCTAATCAGCTAAGACTCATTACTACTGGAAAAGCAATGTATCTATTCCATATCCATCCATCCATTCATCGTTAATTCTACATTTATAATTTTGCAAAAATCTTTCTCTGAATTGACATGTCATTGAAATCAGTGTGCTAAAGAAAAAAGAAAAGCTGCTCCTCCCACTGTTTACTAACACACTTACCATTTTAAAAATATTTTTATGAACACACTGTTGACTTCACAAGTTTATAACGTAAGTTAAAAAAATTTTTTTTAAGAGCAAGGCTTTTCTTTCAAAGTACTCTGACAAAAAAGTAAATTCATAGCGGAACATACAAGCATGAAGAAAATATCGCCAAGGGCAAAATTCGGCAACTGCTTTAAGAAGCAAACAAGAGCACAAAAGATGTGTAATACAACCATCTGGCTCTCCTCATACTGTATCAATGCCTCAACTTTATCCCCCACCCCCTTAGCCAGCCCACACCAATGCCACAAAACCAAATGGCTTCACTTATGTCTCCTGCACAGCAAATTTACACAATGCACTGAGAATGCAAAAGTTGATTTTTACACATAAACTAGTATCTTAAAATTTTCCCCCACTTCAACTATTTTGTTGAACCTCACTGTGATAAAGATGTCCCCACAGGTATAGATATGCTTCGCCTCAGGAGAAGCCCCCCTGAAAACTTTAATCTCTACCCTCTTGTGTTTTCTGTTATAATCAGACACTAGATGTGGACATCTGAAAGAGGAATTCTGAAATTATTCCAATTAAACCTTTACTTTTTTGGTTCATTTTGCTCTAAATTGTGAGTTGTTTCCCCTACTTATTATTTGAAAGAACTTCACTCTTCTTTTATCACCACCCTTGAAAGTCAGCATGCTGACTAGAAATCATCTTCATTTGGCTCATTCTGCAAACATTAACTGAGCAACTACTGTGGTGTCAGAAGCTTGCTGGACAACGGATGATTGAAATCATGTTTTCCCAGAGAAGAGCAGAACCTGCCTAGTACCTTAAACCAGAAACTTCGGTATTCATATAAATCTTCCACACACAAGTAGGCTGAAGCATTTTACTTATTTATGTACTAATTGGGAAGGCAGATATTTGAAAAGTTATGGCACATCTGTAGGTGTCCCACTGCTTTCAAAGGTGGGAATTAAGACTTTTAATGGATATCTCTGGGTAAAATCAACATAGGTCATCATAAATGGGTCTCACAAAGGGGCAACAATCAAAAAATAGTAACTGGGGAAGAGGTTCTTGTAGGCCAACTCTCTGCTTTTTCTTCAGGGGCATGTTAGAGGCAGGTGGTCCGTATCAGGCAAGCACTCTTGGTTACAATCAAGACGTGCATGTGGGGGGCCACGTCTGGTTTACTTCTGGTTTCTTTGCTGACATTGGTTTTGTACTTCCCCTGCATCCCTCTCCATGCTCCAGGATCAGAAAGCCATGCCTAGTTTCTCAAGGAGCTGATTTTTGATTCCCTTCTGGGTGTTTCTGCCCCAGACCACAGACGCTCCTGGTCCGGACAGCAGTGGTAAGTTTAGGACACACACAGCGGATCTAGCCACGGGGCAAGGGATTCCGCTAATTGTTTAAGCCTGCTCTAGTGTCTGGCCACCAGTTGGCAGACACAACTCATGGCTGCCTACCAGACCTAGGTTAACACAGCTGGAGCCAGATGACAAGCTCTCAAAGAGATTCTTCCCATGGCCACATCTGGCTCCCGGCGGCTCCAATCTGCAGCTAAACAGATTTCATTTGGTTTTTCTGGGAAAGTTTAGGCAATGGATAAAACCAGCCATGTTAATCTTGACTGTGTGCACTTCAGTGTGGGGCAAATTATCAGAAAATAAACCCCATGAAGGCAAGCACTTCCTCGTCTTGAATGCTGTACGCCAGTTACCAAATAGTAGCTGCATATGGTGGTTGGTCAATAAATATATATGGAATGAATAACACTAATCAGCATGTAAGTTGAATAAAAACATTCCTGTATCTCATTCTAGCTCCTCTATTCCTATTGTTTTTTTTTTTGTTTTTTTTGTTTTTTTTTTCTCTATTCCTATTGTTATATGCACCATAGCTTACACCTGGGTATATACAGAAAAGACACCCCCCCTTCCCAACCAAGTGGCTCCACAGTTAAATGTTGTGGGCTCCACTGTGGGCATGTTGACCCATGGAGAAAAACACACAAGAATGAACCCACTCACATAGTCAGGTGGGAAAACCCCCCAAAAATCCTTCCCTGAAAATAACAGTCTCCCAGTATTACCCATGTCCCTGCTTTATTGGGCCTTAAACTGCAAAACTTGGCAGCTATGTGCCCACCATGCTTGCAAGTGACTCAAAAGTAGAAACTTAACTTTTGGCCACCAGAAAAATGCCAGATAATGAAACAACTTTTCCTGGCACCTTTTCATCCCATTTCCTTTCCCATGCCTCTCTTCCTGAATTCTCTGACATTGGCAGATCCCAGTTCCTTTTTCCACTCAACTCTGACCCGTCTCTCGGCTTTTCCGCACCTCACCACCACTAGAAACACACTTGCAAGCGCCAATGTAATTTAGAACCAGGTGGGACCCGCCCTCCTGGCTCCTTAGCTAGAAAGGTTTCTCATATCTTTAGGATGCTATGTTAATAATACTGATGTCAGGGGGTCTTTAATCCTTAGGACAATAAAGTTCCACTGAATGCCCCCAGAACTTGATAGAGGACCCGACACATTTGGCAGAAGCCTGGCCTGGCTGTTCACATATGATGCTGCTTCCCCAATACAGCAAGTTAACGTTCCTAAAACAAGAATGGCTGCAATGGGCAGATGACTTTGACAAGCTCAGCATATGGTCTTCAACAAAGCAAAGCCACTCAGAAGTGCACTAGATGAAGCTGTTTCCTGAACTCGCTCCCTTTTCTGTCGTGTAGAGCAGCAGGGGTGGGGGTGTGGGTAATTCCTTTCAGCGACGTGTTTAAGTTTCTGAGAGGTGTGCTGTGTCCGCTATGGAGAACTGGGGCTTCCAGCTCCCCTCAAAAGGAGCTGCGTACCTCATAAAGGGTGGGCCTGGAAGACCCACCGCTCAAAATCCTTCTCTTCCTTTGTTTCTACTTTCTGGAATTACTTTGAAAATGGGAGAACGGCTTTCCAGAACTCCATAATCACAATGAAAATTTAAGATAATCAAGGGAGAAGCGGGACAACAGGATGCGAACGGTTGATGCCTAGTCCTTCCCTGGGAACAGGGCAGAATGTAAAAACCACCAAAAGAAAACAGAAAAAAAAAATGTTTTTTTTAATTAGGGGAAAATGTCAGGAGATGGGGGGAGGGCACCAAGGCTGACCATGAATATCTTTATTTCTTAATGCTTTCTCGGGCTGCCTCAATTAACACTAAGTACTATGTAATATCGTACTGCCCAGTCTAGCTCAACCTGGGAGAGTTCAGTCCTCACGAGCGCAGACACAAGCGCCTGAGTTCAAACCTCAGCTCTGCCGCTTACTGGCCTTGTGATCTCAGGCAAGTTACTGAAGCTCTCTGTCCCTTCGTGTCCTCATCTATAGAACGGGCTGAAGTATAGTGCATGATGTGCTTTTGAGGAAGAAATGCATTAATGGGAAAAGTCCTCACACAAGGGCCTGGCACACATGCCACAAAAATGATAGCCACTGTTACCACAAGCAGGGATAATACAACTTATGTAAATCTCAAACTTCCTACGCCTCATTTCTGCCATCTCTACAAGCTGTTAATATGATCTGGTGATCTGCCACGCTCAAAGGTAAAAAAAAAGGAGAGAATGTGTATCAGATTTTAAACTTCTTAAAAACACAGTGCTAAAATAAAATCAAAGTACTGATTTTTTCCCCCTCATACTGGGTGGAGAAACATAGAGGTAAGATTGGAGTCTCGCCTACCTCAGTAGAGGGTAAGTCATTAGCTACGAAAGAGCTACAACCCAAGCTCAGAGTCACCTGCTTGTCCCGCCAATGACCAAAAAGAATTGGGGGGGGGGGGGCGGGGACATGTTCAAAGAAGGCAGGAGGAGAATCCGTGGAAGCAAAAGGTATTGAAATACATTTTCTTGTACTTTTCAAGTCTGTGCATATAGATTCTGTTACTGATTTAGGATCTTAAACAGTTTGTTTATTTTTTAAATGCCTTTCAGCTCACCTTTAATAACATGTTTCTTTGACTTGGCTGAACTATGCCTCAGAAGAATTACAAGCGGGAATATGGCTGGGTGAAAGGTTCAGTGAACTAATCCACACCTGGTCCATGTAAAAAAAAAAAAAAAAGGGTCATATTTTCCATATAGAAACAAGTCTCTTTATATGAACCAGGCTTTTATTTAATTGGTAAGGCACTTTCCACACCGTACAATCTTTCATGAGCTTCTTCAGTGGGGTGGGGGAAAAGGCCACAGAACCACCACCCAGTCATACTATGGAGACTGATCAGTGACAACTGGGGGGAGGGGGGAGGAGAAAAACACACAATCACAATCAGAATAGGAAGTAGGTTTATTTTACCAGAAATTCCTCAACCCATTTTACCAATGACAAAAGACAAGAGGGTCACCCCAAAATGGACATTCAGTGAGACGTCTGTATGTCTTTGTGACCAAAACTCAGCTTTCCCCTACACCAACTCTGTGACCCAGACTTTGAAGTGGAAAGAATAAGGCTTTGATGGGGAAAAATCTCAGGTGAAAGAGAAGAATGAACACATTTCAGAGCGGAAAGGGACCTATGAGGGGGTCTAGTCAAGCCCCGTCCTCCTGGGGAGCAGACTCAGTGTGGGCCTGAGGCCACACAGGCAGTGCAGAGGGAGCAGGAATGGGAGCCTCCAACTCCCCACAAACGTGGAAAAGCAACAGCTAGAGAATGTGGCCACTGGAAACATCCATCATGTCAAAAGGACATTTTGGAGCAGGGTCCTGTGACCAGCAAGAGACATGGAAGAGAGTGGAGGGAGTCACAAAGGTCCCATAAATTGTGCCAGCCCATTGCATCTGAAGCTAGAATCCAAAGCTAGCTTTCTTCCATGAAGTCATTCACCTCAGGGCTCCACCATCTTGTTTTTTACTCGGTTTTATCCCTAAGGAAATTTCTTTTCATCAACTCTGGTTTGCAATAAGTGAAAAGATTATTTCTACACCCCAGTGAAGAGGGAGCAAAGGGAAGTGGAAAGGACATGTCGCTAGAAGGCAAGAGAGTGTGTGTCTACTCCTGGATCCACTAGCAGCTCACCAGGAATTTGGAAAGCCCCTCCGCTTCTCCAGACTTCAGTCTCCTTGCTGGGAGAGGAGCAGTACTCAGGGATGATGATCAACTGCGACACTGTGGTTGCCTCAACGAGCTGTTAAAATACTGGAATATGTGTACGGGCTGGAAAACAGCCTTTACCCCCAAGCCCTTGGCCATGACCATGCTTCCCAGGATCTTCCAGGGACAGCGGGGAGTCCACGGTGTCCTGCTCCAACACTACGCTTACTGTCTCTCCCGGAAGGCCAGTACCCCTGCTCTGATGTCTACTTGGACCGTTACGCCAGATGTTCTGAGACCTTTTCCAAGGCTATGATGCAAGGACTCCCAGGGCCAGCTTATGCCCGAAGGAAGCCACAACCCGGGGTCCAGCACCAGACAGAAGGGCTGGGACAAGCCAAACAGCGGACCCACGAGAGACCCACCTTTCCTACCACGTGACTTCCCTCACTTGGGGCACCCGGATGTGGGTCTGGAGTCATGAGGCAAATCAGGGGAATCTTAAGGCAAATTCTTAGGGCTAAATTGGTTTTCAAAAGCTAGAAAGAAATATATCACTGTGAAACAACACTCCGAGTGAAATCCTGAGCTCTGAGGGAAATTACCAACACATGTAATCAAATTATATTTACCATGGAAATTTCTAATAGCTCATACTTTCTACTCTGCTTTTACAACTCTTTAGGAAAAGGAATATTTCTCTACCCTATGTTCCAAATTTCCACAGCAGAGTTGAGGCAGTATGCATCCTGAAATATATAGGAAAGGAAAAAAATTTCCCATTATTGTTTCCGTCAACCCTCTGTACCTTCCATGCCACCATTACTCAAAAGTCACTCAAACATTTTGCTGGCTGACATGACGCCATGCAGTCACTTGATCAGGTGTGGGGTACCACATGGTATGAATAAATACTTATCCACAACCGCATATTAAATGGGAATTTGCAAAGGCGAGCTCTGGAGACAAAGACGTTTCTATATAGAAATATTAACTAAGAATTTACGTAAATGGCCCCACTGGAAAAAAAAAAAGTTCTGAAGTAGCAATATAAACTATATTTAATAGCAACAAAAAATATTTTCCTTTTGGGAAAGCAATTTGGGCTTCTAAAAGTTACTGCCTTTCACGTGACTTTGGTACAGTATGGTTGAATTCGTTCATTTCCTAAAACACAGATGCTAGGCCCCCAAATTCTACTTCACGAGAGTTAATTTTTTTAATTCATCTTCTCCCAAATACAATACCCAAATAAGAAACTGTTTTGGTACCTTCCTCCCCGCCCCATTGTTATTTTCTTCAGCGCATGAGTATCACACGTCCCAAAGAACATATGTTCCCAAGGAAGAAAAAAAAAAAACAGGCTCTAGAACTAATACACAATGAAAAATAAATTTAAAGCAGCCTTCTGGTCTGACATAAGAATATAAAAATGATATGAGCAAGAACAGCTTAGTTTACATACTTTTCAGTCACAGCTGCTGCTCTGAAACCACAATACCTTTAAAATGACATTTTAAGGAAACAGATACGGCACGGCTTTAGCCATAGCTAGACGTAGCTACCACCGAATTAAAGGGGCTTCTTTGTATGCACATACCTTATATAACCCTACACAGTGACACACCTGAGAAGAGAAGAGGGATTCATTTTTAAATAATACAGCGATAAACACAGTGAGTTACAAATAATTCTCCCCAGCAAGATTTTTTTTTTCCTTTTCCTTTGAAAGTCACCGGACTCAGACTCAGATCATCAAAACAGAGTTTTGAGGAGAGAAAGAACAAATCCCCTCTTCTGGGTTAATATTTAATTGGGTGCTAAAGATTTCTTGGAGAGACCTCTGCACCCCCAGTGACGGGAGCAGCAGAGGCTCCTCCTATCTCCACCACAGATGCAGGCAGTTCCCTGAATAAACGAAAATAACATACAATTAAATCCGACTATTCAATTAATAAATTACTTCGGTGGACCTTGCAGGCCAAGTCCTTTTTAATTACATAATTTAAAAAATATTTGCACATTGCAATCACTGAAATTGGCTTTGAGGTTTCCTAATACACACTTAACAAATGAGTTAGAGAACAAATTTATTTAATAAATGCAGGCCTAAGTGCTAGAAGGCCATACCACTCAAACTGCAAAATCACTTAGCACATCCTCAGAAAAAGCAAATAAACTTTTCCACTATTTAGACGTAGGCTGCTGTTGAATGTCAGGAGAGGCTGGGTGATTTTCTGCATTTTCTCTGTCATGTGTTGCCTGTAAATCTGACCATTTCGAGAGGTCATTAGAATAGAGCTAATGGGCAAAATGGTTCCAGTTAAAGATAAATTAAAGATAAACTAAGGTGGAAGATGTCAAGAACCCAGTAGTAAAAACCTCTTTAGAGTAAAACAAAGAGAAGTGGTATTACCTCCCCATTTTTCACTTCTTAGAATTCCAAAATCCACCATAAATTAACATGGTTACTGAATGTAGAGACGTGTTCCATTAGGAAAGCACACACAAATTTAGGGGTGAGGAGGACATTCATAAAAAGGATAGAATTACATGGTGTCCACAAAGAAGGTAGAAACCTTTCAAAGTGACTGTGTCTCTTATGGTTGGATTGGGGGCCGTGATATTGCCATTAAGTGAATTTTCTAGAAAACCGCTTGCCCGCTTTGGCACCGCAACCTGTTCTGCCCTCACGTTTTGATGGAAACCTTTGTCAAATACAGACACTTCCAATAATCACTGCATGCTTTGTACCCACAATGGCCCCAGAGCTTTTCCAACTGCATGGGGCTAACTCCTGACACCCAAAGTCTCCCTACCACCATGACAAACTTGTTATTTGTGTGTGGGGGTCTTCTCCTTACAGATTTCCATCACGTGGCATCCAGCCTGCTGTGCTTCCATGTGTCTGCTCTGTTTACCTCCAAAAAGCCTCTAACTTGCTGCGAACTAACCACTAGTGAGAGAGTTATCTAAAATTGTGCGATTTAAAATTTCTGAGTAAGGTTTAAGCCAAAGATTCTAGTGAGGCCTTGAAATCTCCGTTAGGAAACACAATAAGCAACTTCTTCTCTTAGTCCCAGGTCTCCTTCTCTGTCTTCCTTTCCACAAACTTCTGAAAAGAGCCATCCACCTTCTTGGTCTCCATTTATTTACCTCCCACGTCTTTTTCCGTCCTCACCGAGGCACTGAAACCTGTCACCAAGGTCATTCGGTGTTG
This sequence comes from Neomonachus schauinslandi, assembly GCF_002201575.2. Taxonomy (NCBI): domain Eukaryota; kingdom Metazoa; phylum Chordata; class Mammalia; order Carnivora; family Phocidae; genus Neomonachus; species Neomonachus schauinslandi. The sequence goes on along the minus strand of NC_058403.1, from coordinate 176,724,816 downwards.
AGTCTTTTCTGATGTGGTCTGTTGGCTCCATTTGGCAGGGCTGACCCTCTCATCTTCTCCCACACTTCCTACATGAAGAGTTTCTCACGTGACTCTGCCTCTCCATTATCCACCAACTTCTGCAGCATCCTCCTTTCTTCTGACTACTTCTCCTACATGGTCCTTCGCTCAGGGAACACCACCACCATCCACCCAGTAAATGAGGCCAAAGACTCTGGAGGCAGCTCTGAGGCCTCCGTCACCACATCTAACAGCCACATCCCTCCCATTCTCTTTTCTTCATCCCAACAGAGACTCATGAGCCCACATAAAAGAGCCTCCCGTGGGCTCCTACAACTGCCATCTCAAAGCTCCCCCCTGCCTTTGCACTTGCTCTCCTCAAACCTACCCATAGGGAAGACTAAGTCATCTTGAAAAATGCAAGTGGCAAAGTTTTTTTCAATTTCCAGACAGCTTTTCTCAACACTACTTCAGATTTTTGCTACTGGGATGTATCCCCAAGTTGATGTGGATACTTCATGTCACCTGCTCCCCAGGTGCATGTCCCATCCCTACTCAAAAAGTTCTTAGCTTCCTAGGGCCCAGAAAGCCAAGTTGAAATGTCCGAAGGTACTCAGAGGGTCCTTCTTGATGTTGGCTGCTGTCTGGCCTTCTGGCCGCACCTCCTGCTGCTGCCCCGCTTCCATTCAACCACCAGCAGACACAACTGCGTGCCCTGTACTCTCTCATCTCCAAGCCTACCACCTCCCTCTGCCCCTTCTCTCCTAGGCAATTCTCACCTGTCCCACATAACTCAGGCATAAATGCCACTTCCTCTAAGGAGAAACGAATCTCTCTTTAGATGTCTGCCCTTGTAATTTGTTTCATGTGCATGCAATCCTTATCCTAATATAGCAATGATTTCATTTTATTACACTGTTTTGTCTAACCAGTAGTTTCTCCTGGTGACCTGCACGTCCATTCTATTAAAGCCACTTCATATATCTCTTTTCTTCCTCCTCCATTCCTCATTTATTTTTTTTTTGGATGAGATATAAATGATACACAATATTATATTAGTTTCAGATGTACAACTAATATATCTTCCTGAATGAATAAAGTTGTTGAATTCTAGTAAACAAAACTAATGACAACAGCTCTTTGGTTCCTTCATGAAATCAACTCTTCTCAGTCTTCGTTCCTGCCCCCAGTAAAACCATTCAGCAAGTGAGGTGAAGCAGATTGCATCTGCATGGTATTTGTTCACAACTGTGAAGATAGGAGAAAGGCTACCATGGCTGATATTTATGTGAATGAGTGGGATATAATTTGAACCAAAAAAAATCTTACGTTCCCTCGAAGTAAAATCACCTTATTGTTGATAATACAGTGAAAAGGAAATAGAATGAGCAAGGAAGCTATAAGGATTTAATCAAATAGACTTCTTATAAGTAAGAATTGAGATGCACTACCCACCAAAAATGCAATTACCCTCCCCCTACTAACAGCGCTTTAATTTAGACTCCGCACAAAAAAAAGCTTTCAGGTTATAAGACAATTTTACATTAAGGTCTTAGATGAACCTTAATGCCATTCCCTCTCCTGGGCCTGTGGTCTGCTCAACTTCAGCTTTAATAATACGATCATGCATCCCATCTCCAGAAACTCTAACTTTGCAGTCTTCAAAACTGCCTACAAGAAAGAACTGTCATTGGTCAAACTCATGGCCTCCAATCTTTGGCAGATTTGGTAATGGTATAAAAACAAGAAACCTGGTAGCAGCCAACAACAGCCCTGGACTCAAGAAATGACCACACGTAAGTGACCAAAGAATAAAAGCCAACCTGTGAAATGTGAAAAGACCAGATGGGCTATAATCAACAAATAAGGCCACTGAACATTCTCTCTGGGGTTCATACTTTCAGAGACCCAGAACTAACAATATCAGAAGAAATGTGCTGTTTATAATGCAATTAAAAATAACTAGCAGGGCACCTGGGTGGCTCAGATGGTTAAGCGTCTGCCTTCAGCTCAGGTCATGATCCCAGGGTTCTGGGATCGAGTCCCGCATTGGGTTCCCTGCTAGGCGGGAAGCCTGCTTCTCCCTCTGACTCTCTCTCTCTCTGACTCTCATGAATAAAAGAAAGAAAAAAAAAGTAGTTGGGGCAGAGCCTCAACTCTGACAAAAAAAAAAAATAACTAGCAGACATAGTCAGATTTATTTTTCATCATTATGACTAGGAAGAGTCATTTAACTACTCCTCCATTTCTTCATCTATGAAACCAGGTGATGAGACCTGTGTGACAGTCTACTGTGATTTTGTGTGTTACGCTCATTGGAGGACTTTCATTTATCTATTGTGGGTATAATGAATGGTAAGTGAGTCAGAGAAGATCATGAGTGTTGATACAACTCCTACCATCATTCATTGGGTCATACAGCAAATGTGAGTGAACACCACTCTGGGCCACATGGAATGAAACAGAGTAAGACTTAGCCCCTGCCCTCAATGAGCTCACAGTCAAGATCTGTGCTGTCCCAAACAGCAGTCATTAGTCACAGGTGGATATTCTAATTAAAATGGAATGAAAACTAAAAACACACTTCCTCAGCTGCACGAGTCACATTTCCCCGGCTCAAGAGCCATGTGTGGCTAACTAGCTCCATAAGGACTACCATATTCAAAAGTGTAGAATGTCTTCATCATTGCATAAAGTTTTATCGAACAGCTCTGATCTAGAGGGTCAAGAGAGTCGAGTACATAGATAAATTTTAACATACTGTGATAAATGATAATTTGGTAGCAGAAAATATTTTATAATGGAGTTGATCTTCTTGAAGTATAGGGAGTTTTGTTTTTCCAGAGCAAAGAGGGAGAGCTAGGTGGAGCAAACACATGGGCAAAGGCACAGAATCATCAAGAAACATTCTGAGTTCCAGGAGGGAGTGTAAGCTATTCTTGGTGACTGGCATATGAATGCATGGGGAAGCAGTGGCCAGAGATGAGGCTGGAGGAATAGTTAGGATCCAATTATGAAGGCCTCACAAGCCAAAGTAGGAATCAGGACTTAATTCACAAAACAGAAATACTGAAGCAGTAGAGTGACCCATGGAATGTGTTTTATAGAAAACCAATCGTGTGGTGGTTGTCAGCTCTGGAGATGCACCTGAAAACTCCTCTGGAAAGCTTCTGAAAATGCTGATGCCAGAGCCTTTACCCTAACTAAATTAAATCCATTTCTGGGCATCAGGTCCAGACCTAAGTCTTAAAATCCCAAAGTGATGGAAGTGCAGCCAGGGTTGAAAACCAGTGGAGATGACAAAGAACTGGGAGTGTGATTAAGCTAGAATGAAGAAGTATGAGAGTCTACTGCAATAGTCTTAACAAAAGGTGATGGCTCACCTAACAAAGGAACAGGGAGGATAAGAAGAAAATGCTGATATTGGTAGAAGTTTCTAAGACAGAATATGGCCTGGAAACGAAGAATATGAGCAATCAGAGAAGAAAATACAGAACACAACGTGACAACTTCCATCACATGGCAATAATGACCAAGATCAAGCATGTAGAAAACTGAGCAGGTTAGGGAGGGGAGGCAAGACAACTAGCTCAATTTTACAGGCACTGCCTGCTACATTCCTCAGAGCATCTGGTAGAAAGGTCCAGGGGGCCAGAGGAAATATTTGCCTGGATTCTGCTAGAGAAGTAGGCCAGAGACTGGGGTAGGTACAGAGGATCTGTGAAGAGTGCTTGCAGAATCTGTACAGAGTAAAATATTTTCCTTTAAACTTCAACCTATCAAAACAGTAGAAAAGATACACATGCACTTTCAAAGTTCTGCTCTATCCCCATCTACTCCACAGCACACACCAATGCCCACATCTGCCTGGCATCACCAACAGGCCACAGGTATCCTGTCCCCACATTACCACTTATTCACTGTACGGCTTTGAACAAATCATTTGACTCTCTGGGTCTGGCCTTCAATTTCTAAACAGCCAAAGGAGTGTGCTGACCTAGACCTAGATGCTACCAAGATGTCCCTCCAGGTTGAAAAGTCTATGACATAATACATTCTGAAAAGCAGAAATTATACATATAACTTATACTAATTTCTATCATTTATATATGTACTCATTTACATTAAGTTACATTTACATATATTCCAGAAATATTACATACTCCTGAGATTATATACATACATTTTATAAATTACAGCTTTTAAAAAGTTATATATATATATATATATATATATATATTTCTCTTTCATCTTAAAGTTAACCATCAAAAAGACACACTCAACATATTGTTTAATCCTGAATACCAATTTTGTTTTGTTTTTCCTTTTCAATGTTAAAGAGGTGGCAAACTCCAATGTGGATATGAGCAGATGGTCACACTGATGAGTAAAGCAGGCCAGAGGAAAAAACAAACTTTAGCCAACCCCCCCCCCCCCCAAGCTACAGCAAGCAGCCCCAATCCGGCCCTGGGCCACAGCTGCCATCTGAGAATGTGGCCCAGTGTTGTTGCACTTTTTCACAAGACCCAGAGATCCAGGGTTGTTTTAGGTGCAATCCCTTGATATTTAAATGCTGGCAAGCAACACAAGTTAGTCTAAAACGTGCAGACCAAACATGACAGGCCTGAAGCCACCAGAATGTGCTCCACCGCAAAGCATGCCATTCTGCTGTGGCTTTTAAACCTGAAAAACCTAAAACACGCATCAAACAAGAAGCTCTCTTAAGTTCCTGGGACAATCCTGATGACGTTTTACCCTAAGCAAGTCTGATCAGCAACACCAGGAAGGACCTGAAGTTCCCTTCACATTGAGTGCCTATAGAAAAAGAAAACTCCTACAAAGTGCATTAATTCCTATAAAACATCTATGTGGAGTTTGAATGGAGAGGAGAACACCTGATAAATGAGTTCTTTGTGTACTAAATATCAGGTGGACTTCAACACTTAGAGATAAAAATGTGATGATTTATATTCTACTGATAGCAGCCATAGATTACTCAGTGTATTCTAAATAGAAAAATACTTTATTTAGCAGCAATATTGCTCTATTTCTTGTGTTCAAACAGGGGAAAAAAAACTTCCTCTTATCATTATACCTTGTGTTTTGTTTCTTGGTTTTTTTTTTAACGAAGCAATCTGGCGTACATTAGCAGGAAGAGGCCAACTGTACAAGGAATATACCATTACTCTCCTCTTCAAAGCATAATGAAATGTGATCTTCTGCTACTAGATCACCTTAAAACCAGTGCTTCCGTGCAGAGGGGAGGCACTGCTAATAAGAGGGGTCTGTATTCAAGTGGATTGTGCTGTACATTGGACTCAATGGTGGGAAATCCATGGGAAAAGCATTACAGGAGGCAAAGATGAAAAACAACAATAATAATTATAATAAAGTTCCCAATAATGCTTAAAAAAACACCTGGTAGCAACTAGGTTTTGAGTTCCTTCTGTGGTAACTGTGATGGCGGAGCTTACGGTGTTCTGCTTCCAACACAAAATCAGGAACAGTTCTTCAAGAGGGGAGAATGTGTTTGTAAACTAAGTAAAATTCAACAAAAGCATCCTCATAAACGTATCTACCTTGAGAAAAGCTTTCTTGTCATGCTCACCAGTTGTATGTCTTAGGTGCGTAAATATTAAGGTAAGTCTTAAGCAAATCCCTAAACTCCACTAGTAGCTGGGAAGAATGAAGAAAACGAAGGATGTGGGGATTGGGAAAGACGATGCATGCTAGGCTGTCTGCTACAGCAGGGTCTGGATGAACTCTAAATCTGGAGGGACCTACAGGAAGGGGTAGGAAGAGATGGTAAACCAAACCAAGAACTGCAGCAGTAGGGAGAGAAGCAATAATGAGAAAGCAACACTTACTGTGGACCAGGTTCAGCACTAGGCTGTTCTTAATCCCACTGAACAGATGAGGAAACTAACAAATGACACAGCATGGGTTTGAATTCTGCTGTCCATTTTAGAATCCAGTGCACCTCAACCACCTCGCTATGCTGTCTCCCCAAACTGGAAACCAAAGGGCAATACAGAACAAAAGAAGGTAAAGACCAAGCTAGAGGTGAGAAGAGAAAAGATGCCTTCAGAAATGCTTGTGAAGGGCTAACTTTGATGGATCGATGGGGAGGAACAGCTGAAAGGGAGGAGGTGACAGCCTTGCTATCACTCCAAAGACAGAAGCGAGGCAGACTCACTGTACTGAAAAAGGTTTCTCAGCCACAACATAAAGGTCACTTGCTTTCTTCTCAGTTGGCCGGCTGCAACAGAACTGAACTGTGATTAAATATATACTCACAAACCATGAAATCTGACCAACAATCAATTTCTAGACAAAGTTATAAACAGAGCAAACAACCTGATATAAAGGGTAGTTCAATTCTGTAAGTATGTATACATGCATGTGTGTGTTTACTGATCATAAAGTGTGTCTGAATCTTAAAGTACCTCTAATCTCTCACTCTTTTGCTAATTAGCTCTTTCCAAATCAGGTGCACATATATGTTTATTTTAGTGAGATACAGACATATTTTTCTGAATCGGAGATCCCTCCCCCCAGGACATTCCCTCAACCTTCCATACAGGAAAGAAGGCCACACAAGTACCTCAAATAGGGTTATCTAAAACTACACCAGAAAATCTGTTCATGAGCATTAGAGACACCTGAAGTTATTTTCACTGGTGCAGTAGTTGTGTTCAAGATGCAGGATTAGCTGAAAAGATCATGAGTGGCAACACCTAGGAGCCTCATAACCTTCAAAGCTGCCCTTGGGATCCAGCTCTCTTGTGATACTAACTGTTCCCTTTCAATTAGAAACATGACCAATTCTGCCATCAAAATGTTATCACCTGTTCCTCATAGTACACCTTTTTTATATGATGCCTGCTGGAGTACGTGAGGGCAGCAAAGAGGGACTCCAAGGAACAAGTTGTATGACTTTTCTGGGCTTACTTCCTGATACATCTCTGCCCATTTGGCAGAATTCTAGCTGAGACTTGCCTTCAATGCAACTTGCCAAAATGACAGGTTGTGAGAGGAGGAAATGCATAACCCTGTCTACTCCTAATTATGGCATCTACCATAGTGACCAAAAGACTTGGACAGATTTGGAATGGTTACACTGATCAATTCAGATCTCAATACTGAGAATGACTGGGCTTCTTGGACCTGAGCAACCAGCCTGAGGCTGTCTGATAAGCAGGAATATGAACTCACCAACCCACTTGGCTGTGATGGATTAGACAGCTGGAATGATGACCCAGCTAAACACTGAGATCTCCATTCACAAAGTCTAGACCTATTAAATGTCAAGGTCCAGGGCTGCCCCAGATATCAGTGGTCAGGAACTACAAAAACAGCCAGAAACGATTAACAAAATGGTTTTATAAGCACATACCTATCAACAAAGGATATTAAACAACACGCTACTGAACAACCAAATGGGTGAAAGAAGTCAAAAGAAAAATAAAAAAATACCTCCAGACAAATGAGAATGAAAGTATAACATACCAAAATTTATGGGATGCAGCAAAAGCAGTTCTAAGAGAGCAGTTCATAGCAATAGATGCCTATCTCAAGAAAAAAGAAAAGTCTCAAACATACTAACTTTACACCTCAAGGAATTACAGAAGAAACAACTGAGCCCAAAGTTAGTAGAAGGGAGGAAATAACAAAGATTAAAGCAGAAATAAAGAAACAGAGATTTTAAAACAATAGAAAAAAAAAAATCAATGAAACTAAGAGCTGATTCTCTGAAAAGAAAAACAAATTTGGCAAATCTTTAGATAGACTCACCAAGATAAAAAGACAACTCAAAATCAGAAATGAAAGAAGAGATGTTATAAGTGATAACACAGAAACACAAAAAGATCATAAAAGACTACTTTGAACAAGAGTATGCCAACAAATTGGACAACCTGGAAGAAATGAATAAATTCCTAGAAGCACAAAGCTACTTAGACTGAAACATGATAAAATAGAAAATCCGAGCAGACTGATTACTGGTAAGATTGAATCAATCATCAAAATATCTCCTAACAAAAGTCTAGGACCAGACAGGCTCACTGGTGAATTCAACCAAACATTCAAAGAATTAATACCAATCCTTTTAAAACTCTTCCAAAAAATACAAGAGAAGGGAACCCTTCCAAACTTATTATTACAAGGAGAATTACCCTGATACCAAACCAAACAGCAATGCCACAAGAAAAGATTACAGGCCCAAATCCCTGATGAACACAGATGTAAAAGTCCTTAGTAGAATATTAGCAAACTGCATTCAACAATACATTAAAAGGATCACACAACATGATCAAGTGGGATTTATTCTAAGGATGCAAGGATGGTTCAACATCTGCAAATCAATCAATGTGATAGACCACATTAACAAAATGAAGGATAAAATATGATCATCTCAATAGAGGCAGAGAAAGCATTTGAAAAAATTCAACATCTATTTACAGTAAAAATTCTCAACAAAGCAGGTAGAGAAGGAATACAGTCAACATAATAAAAGCCATATGTAGCAAGCCCACAGCTAACATCATATTCAATGGTGAAAAGCTGAAAGCTTCTATGATCAGAAACAAGACAAAAAATTATCATAGTACTGGAAGTTCTGACCAGAGCAATTAGGCAAGAAAAAGAAATAAAAGGAAGGAGTATCCAAATTAGAAAGGAAGAAGGAAAACTGTCAGTATTTGCAGATAACATATTATACAGAGAAAATGCTGAAGACCCCACCAAAAAAACTGTTAGACCTAAGAAACAAATTAAGTAAAGCTGTAGGATACAAAACCAATACACAAAGATATGCTGTGTTTCTATACACTAATAGTGAACTCCCAGTAGGAGAAATTAAGATAACAATCCCATTTATAATTATATATAAAAAAAATACCTAGGAATAAATTTATCCAAGGAAGTGACAGACCCGTATATTAAAAACTATAAGACATTAAGGAAGAAATTGAAGGAAAGAAGAAATACACAAATAATTGGAAAAATACTCCATGCTCATGGATTGGAAGAATTGATATTAAGATGTCCATACTACCCAAAGCAATATACAGATTCAAACAATCATAAAATTTGTATGGAACCTTGCAAGACCATAAATAGCCAAAGCAATCTTGAATAAGAAGAACAAAGCTGGAGGCAAAATGCTCCCTGATTTCAAACTACATTACAAAGTTACAGTAATTAAAACAGGATGGTATTAAAAGAAATGAACAAACAAAAAGCAGAAACAGATCCATAAATACAATGAACAGATGGCTGCCAAAGAGGAGAGGTGGGGGAATAGGTAAAACGGGTGAAGGGAAGTGAGAAATATAGGTGTCCAGTTAGGAATGAATAAAACACAGGAATAAAAGGTACAGCATAGGGAATGCAGACAACAGAACTGCAGTGGTGTTGTATGGTGACAGAGAAGACCTGTGGTGAGCACAGCATAACACGAAGTTCTGTTGACTCACAATGCTGTCCAGCTAAAATTAATATAACATGGTGTGTCAACTATAGTTCAATTAAAATAAACACTGCCAAAATTATAATAAATAATGTTTCCATTAAAAATAATAATTAAAAAATAAAGCAGTATATAGTATTGGCATAAGATCTGTGGAACAGATCCCAGAATAATACCACACATATATGGTCAATTAATTTATGACAAAAGAGCCAAGACTACACAATGGGGAAAGGGCAGCCTCTTCAATAAATGGTGTTGGGAAAACTGGACAGCCACATACAAAGGAATGAAACTGGAGCACTATCTTACACAAAAATTAACTCCAATGGGTTAAAGACTTGAACGTAAGACCTGAAGGCATGGAACTCCCAGGAGAAAGCACAAGCACTAAGCTCCTTGACATAGGTCTTGGCAATAATTTTTTTAATCTGACAGCAAAAGCAGAACTAGCAAAAGCAAAGATAACTAAATGGGACTACATCAAACTAAAAAATTTCTGCTTGGCAAAGGGAACCAACAAAATGAAAAGGTGACTTACTGAATGAAAGGAAGTACTGGCAAATAATGTATCTGATAGGAGCTAATATCCAAAATATATAAAGAACTAAAAGTCAACAGCAAAAAAGCAAACAATGCAATGTAAAAAATGGGCATAGGGGCACCTGGGTGGCTCAGTCCATTCAGCATCTGACTCTTGATGTCTGCTCAGGTCAGGATCTCAGCGTCATGAGATCAAGCCCCATGTCCGACTCCATGCTGGGCATGGAGCCTGCTTGAAATTTTCTGTCCCTCTCCCTCTGCCCTTCCTCTCTCTCTCTCCCTCTCTCTCTCCCTTTCAAAAAAAAAAAATTTTAAATGGGCATAATATCTGAATAGACATTTTCCCAAAGAAGATATACAGATGGTCAACAGGTACATAAGAAGATGCTCTACATCATTATCAGGGAAATGCAAATCAAACTACAATGAGACATTACCTCACATCTGTTATAATGAAAACTGTCAGAAAGATTAGAATTAACCATTGTTGTTAAGGATGTGGAAGAAGGGAATTCTTGTTCACTGTTAATGGGAATGTATATTGGTGCAGCTGCAATAGAAAGCAGTAGGGAAAAAAAAAAAAAAAGAAAAAAAAGAAAGCAGTAGGGAGGTTCCTCCATAAATTAAAAACAGACCTACCATAATATCCAGTAATTCCACTTCTGGCTATTTATCTCAAGAAAATGAAAACACTAATTTGAAAAGATATATGCACTCCACATTGATTTCAGCATTATTTATAATAGCCAAGAAATGGAAACAACTTAAGTATCCATCGATGGTTAAATGGATAAAGAAATTGTGGTACATATACGCAATGGAGTATTACTCAGCCATAATGAAGAATGAATTCTTGTCATTTGTGACAACATGAATGGACCTCGAGGGCAGTATACTAAGCAAAGTAAGTCAGAGAAAGACAAATACCATATGATCTCTCTTATATATGGAATCTCAAAATAAATAAATTTTATACATACACCCACTGTTGACCCTTGAGCAGGGCTGGCACTGGGGATGTTAATGCCCCACATCCTCAAAAATAAACATACTGCTTTTTACTTCCTAAAAACCTAACTACTAATAGCCTACTATTGACTGAAGCCTTACCAATAACAAAAACTGTTGACTGACACGTATTTTGTATATATACTGTATGCTGTATGCTTATAATAAAGGAAGCTAGAGAAAAGAAAATGTTATTAAGAAAATTATAAGAAAAAATACATTTACAGTATTGTATTTTTTTAAGACTTTATGTATTATTTATTTGACAGAGAGAGAGAGATTGCGAGAGAGAGCCAGCACAAGCAGGGGGAGCAGCAGGCAGAGGGAGAGGGAGAAGCAGACTCCCCATGGAGCAAGGAGCCCGATGCGGGGCTTGATCCCAGGACCCTGGGATTATGACCTGAGCTGAAGGCAGATGCTTAACCGACTGAGCCACCCAGGCACCCCAGTACTGTATTTTTTTAAAAGGTTTATTTATTTGACAGAGAGAGAGAGGGAGAACATAAGTGGGGGAGGGGCAAAGGGAGAGGAAGAGAGAGAGAATCCCAAGCAGACTCCCCAGCTGAGCGAAGAGCCTGATGTAGGGCTGGATCCCACAACCGTGAGATCATGACCTGAGCCGAAACCAAGAGTCGGATGCTTAACTGACTGAGCCACACAGGTGCCCCCTCTTGTACTGTATTTATCCAAAAAAATTTGCATATAAGCAGACCCACACAGTTCAAACCCATACTGTTCAAGGGTCCAATGTGTAAAAGTGTTTGTGTGTGTGTGCATGTGTGTGTGTGTACACTAAGCTAACAGGTACAGAGAACAGACTGCTGCTTGCCAGAGGTGTGGTTGGGGGGGTGGGAGAAATGGGTGAACTGGTTTTTGTTTTTTAGTTTAAATAAATTGAACACAGTTTTAAAAATTAGAGCCAGAGGCAAAAGCACAGTTTTTGAATCTTCTTAATTCCCCCACACAAAAACAGAACAATCTGAGAGCAAAACCAAAAACCCATGGACAAATTTACAACAAAATTAGGTGACTAGGTATTGCCTCAAACAAAAGTACAAACAGTTGTGGAAAAGCCAACACTTAACCACAAGTCCTGCAGATTAGCAACATCTGTGTGGAAAGAAGTAGAGGGAAACAACAGGGCAATTGAAGGACTTGAGAAAGAGAACCCCCAAAATTGCAATAAAGTACTAAATGGAAAGTGTGATGAGCTAATTTAAAACAGCAGCTGAACCTGGGAGGAATTTCTCCCATTCTAATAAGGAGTCAGTACATAGGGCTTACATGAAGACACTGTGAAAAGTCTGGAGTAGTCCAGTACATACAACCTCTCAAAATGGAGCTGGTGGGACTCCATTCTAGCACTGGATCTCACACCCAGGAAAAACTGTTAGAAATAGAATCAAAATTGAAAAATAGAGAGAAAATCAAAAGGAAAGAAAGACAAGGTCCAAAAACTGGGGGCAAGGGGAACAGAGCCAAGATATTCTAGAAAGCAGGACAGTAACCCAGTAGTAGAAACTAGACCAGAAGAGGGAGCTCTATGAAGTCAAAAGAACTATCTAAGTCAAGTCTCCCTAAGTTTAGAAAAACTACTTACACAGAGAAATGGGCAATAAAAAAATTCTGAGATCAAATGCTAAACAAAGTTATGAGGAAGAAAAAGGAAAAGAATACAAATGAAAGCACATGCCAGAAAGACATGCCCTAGAGCAGATCAAAACTGTAACCTCCTATTTTAAAATGAGCTAAAAGACATTATGTATATGATAAAAAGGCATGAAAAATAACACAAATCAGAATTAGGAAAACTGAGAAATGAGGAAAGAAAGAATAAATCTGGAAAAAAAAAAATCATTTTAAAAATGAGGCATACACCAGGACATAAGAACAAAGAAAAATGATAAATAATGCTTTAAAAGTTAAGAGAAAAAAGGAGGAAATTTCTAAAAATCAAAAAGAAATGAAGATAAAAAGAATTTAAGGGACAGTGTCAAATGCTGAAGACAGGTAAAGAAGATCCAACATACAGAAAATAGGAATCCCTAAAAAGGAAATCAAACGAAGTGCTCTGTCCAAATACTTAAAACTATAATACAAGGAAAAGAGGACACTGGATACTATAGCATTTTGACCCAAAATGACCAACACCAAAACATACTGCAGTAAAATCACTGTATTTAAGACTTATGCCAGGGGTGCCTGGGTGGCTCAGTCAGTTAAGCATCCAACTCTTGATTTCAGCTCAGGTCATGATCTCAGGGTCCAAGATCAAGCCCTTTATCAGGCTTTGTGCCCAGCATGGAGTCTGCTTTCCCTCTCCCTCTCCTTCTGCCCCTCCCCCTGCTCATACACACGCTCTCTCACTTTCAAATAAGGAAATAAATACCTAAAAAAAAAAAAAAGGACTCAAGCCAGAAGAAAGGAGTAACACAGTCAAGATACTTAAAAAATGTGAACCAACAATTTTACACCCAGCAAAAACTGCCTTTTAAGTATAAAGGGCACAGTAAACTGTTGCCAAAATTCAAGAATTCAGAGAATATAGTTCCCATGAGCCCTTCCTAAGGAATCTAATAGAAAATGAGCTTTAGACAAAATGACAGAGACATCGATGTAAGGACTCGTGTTGAGTAATGAATACACTTACCTACAGAACGAAGACTAAAACTGGGTTAAAAGGGGCTAGTATAAATAGCTGTATGCTCTGAAAAGACAAGCCTGGAAAACCATTAAAAAAAAAAAATCACAGAGAGAAATTTGGAATAGTATATGGAAGATGTTTAACTCTTTTTGGTAATTATAATTGGAGGTTGTAGTATTAGTATTGCTATTCTGAGACTAATATGTGTAAGGTGGATAAATAAGCAAATCAGTAATCATGGGATATTCTAATTCTACTATCCCCCATATTCTTTTTTTTAAAATTTTTTTCAAAATTCTATACATTACTCAATGCTCACCACCGCATATTCCTGAAAAATCAGGATTCTCAGCATGGAAGAAAGGATATAAATATATAACAGCTAAGAAGCTAATTAAAAGCCTTCTAATCCTGAATACGAAACAGAAATATCAACGTGAACTCATGACACCTAGACAAAATGATCAAGATACAATGACCAAATCAGTAACAATGAGCGTTAGTACTAAGAAAACTATCTTGAAACACAAATATCCACTAAAAAAATTAAGTTTTCTTAGACAGATGGCCCGTTTCAGTTCTCAGGCAAGAAATTTACAAAGTCAATGTGTTATTGTCATAGCAGTGAGCAAAGAAACTCCCAAAGACTAGTAGGATCTTCTCAGGAAGACCAAGGAGCTAATGTAAAGAAGTTCCAGGACCAAAGGTGGACACTCTTCAACAAAAAATAAGAAATGTAATGGATCGAAATTGACTAATATTTAAATTCATGGTTCAGAAAGATAATAAAGTTTACTGGTAGCTTTCAGAGAGTAACATGGAACCAATTCATTATTTTGAAAACTGGCAAACAGAGGGGAAGGAAGCAAGCATTTATCCTATATTTCCTATATGAACAGTTCCACTGGCTACCCAAAGAGTAGCTACGAGTAAAATTACAAACGCATTCCAGCTAATAAACAGAATTAATATATCACCATTTTGCAACCAGTGAATTAATGGATCTGGGCAGTGAGCACTAATGGCTGTTAACATCACAAAAAGAAAGATAAGGGGCACCTGGGTGGCTCAGTCCTGAAGCATCTGCCTTCAGCTCAGGTCATGATCCCAGGATCCTGGGACCTAGCCCAGCATCAGGCTCCCTGCTCAGCGGGAAGCCTGCTGCTTCCTCTCCTACTCCCCCTGCTTGTGTTCCCTCTCTCGCTGTGTCTCTGTCAAATAAATAAATAAATTCTTTAAAAAAATAAAAAGAAAGATAGAAAGAAAGACAATAAGATATTATTTTCCCTCCTGAATGAAAGAAAGTAACATCCCTTAGAGTCTTGCCAAAGGGATCAAACATTATTAGCCTTTGGATCCAGCCACCAATCTGCAGGAAATATAGAGGGCAGAGGAACTCATGAACTGAGGATGCAATCAGCAAAATCAGACTCTTGGAAACTCTACAGCTCAAATGACCAGCATCCTCCAAAAGGTAAAGCACAAAGAAAAGAACAGAGGGAAAACTTATAAACTGAGAAACTTAAAAGATGTATCAATTTTAAAAAAGGGAGGGGGCAGTACTATGGTGTCTAAGGATGCACATGTAGGTAATAAAATAATAAAAAAAACAAAGGGAAGTTATTTCTAAATGTATTGGTTACTGGGGTACCAGGCTGGCTCAGTCAGGACAGCATGTGACTTTTGATCTCAGGGTCTCAAGTTTAAGCCCCACTTTGATCGTGGAGCCTACTTTAAAAAAAATAAAAGTACTGGTTACTTATGGATGGGGCTATTAGTGGGACAAGGCACATGAGATGACTGGGTGGCTGAGAACATTCCATATCTTGACTTGAACAGATGTTACAAAGATATCTGCCTTAAAACAAGTGACCTATAAATATATACATGTGCCATAGCCTTGTCTGCTCCCAATGTCTAATAAATGTTGTCCAATACAATGATCTCTAGCCTCTTGTGCCTATTAGGGTGTAAATTAATTAGAACTAAATAAAATTTAGCTTCTCAGCCATCCTAGTCAACTTTCAAGAGCTCAGTAGACAGTGGCTACCTTTCAGGCAGTGCAGAAACAGGACATGTTGAATAGAACCAGCTGTGTGTGCGCATGTGTGAGTGTGTTTGGGTGGTTTTCTATAATTGTATTTTACTTTATAATAAAAATTTTAAAGTGCATGCCCTCAAAATACATTACCCAAGTGCATTTATTTGAATTTATCTCAAATACATGAATATTGGCTCATCTCTGAAGCAATGGCAAAGGGCATACACCTTCCAGAAAAGAGATGAAGAACATGAAACCAATTTATGGCGTTATGTAGCAGGGACCCAACAAGTCCAACGGATCTGATTTAAAGTTACTGGAATGAGAAACTCTCATCTCAAGGACAATGTACTCGTGCCTAGAAAAGGTTAATAAGCTCTTCTTCACTATGGATTGATAACTGGTCATTTCAATTATCATTAAACATTTATTAGACATTGGGAGCAGACAAGGCTATGGCAAAATAGGGCAGCAGAGTCCCTGCCAAATGGACACTCCAAACAAGGCACTTAAGATATGTAACCCAATTACACAAAAGGAGGACGAGAGAAGCGCTCCTTCCCCGAGCTGGAGATCCTTAGGTCAAACACATCATACCTCAGTACTATTGCTGAGCTCACAGTGAGGATGAAGGAGGAAGTTCCTTTGAAGAGATTCGAAGGAGGGATATGAAAGCAAAAAATAAAAGGTTGGCCAATGGAGTCATAAAATGTTTTCAAGCGGAGCAAATGACTTAAGAGAAATGTAAGGCTAGACGTTCACAGAGATCAAAGGGAGATCTACAAAATATGTTACATAATAGAGCGAGGGCCTGAAAAGAAATAATTTAGAGGTCAAAATAGAGAATCACAGAGAAGCAATGTGTAAAAAAGGCAGGGTGTCCACTAATCCTCTCTAGTTGTTAGTAGGTCAAGGGTCAGGGCTATGGAAGAGGATAATTATAAAGGAGGCATTCGGAATAAACAAGAGAAAAGGGAGGAAAGAAACATCTTAACTACAAAGAACTCCTCCAACGGAGTCTTTAATTATCCAGGAGGAATATCAATATTTTCGTTAAAATCATGTAATGGATGCTAAAACATAATGAGGAAAAATACAAGACTAAGGAGCCTGTGACCCAGTGTAATAAAAAGGGAACAGATGTGCATTCACTGTTAAAAGGTGTGGAAAATCTGTATTCAAGTTACACTTTGGTAGTCATGCAAGGTACCACACACCAAAAAGCAGGCCAGCTTTGAGTCAAGCTAAGAGAAGCCCATCTAGGAAAATGATGCCAGAATGGGTTATGGGCACATGGTCAGAAAAAGAGGAAAACCAAAAATCAACAGGACCTACCTTTCCTCTCTTATTCCAGTCTGAGCCTTTCAATCTCAGAAAGTCCATCGTATGCTTGCGTGTGTCTGGATCTGATCCAAAGAGTCTGTACAAGCTCTCTCTTACATTTTATTCTATCAAGAAAGATTTGGCAACTGAAATCTATTATGATGTCAGAAGGTAGCTGACAACATAAAATGTATCCCGCTGAGCTGATGCCACACACAGCTAAATTTACAACAACAGGAGTATCATAAAAATTATAAGAACTGCAAATTAACCACTGATTTCTAGTTCCCGGACATAAATAATGGTAAGGACCTGGACAACTTCCAAACATCTTTACCACTGTTTAATTTGTCAAAATCTATCAAGAGCTTTTCAACCACAGACCTGTCCTCTAAGGTACATTATCATTCCCACGCTTAGATTAGCCTCGGTGGCAGCCCAAGTCAGACTGCATAATTATGAAGACTCCATCAGGATCTTTCTCTGGCTTTTGTAACTCCTCAATGTGGCAGTATCTCCCTCTTCCTTAAGTACCATTCTTACTCTCAATTAGTTATTTAAGATCATTTAAAAATTTGGCTCTAATTTTGTGAGCTACGTCTGTGCTTTCAAAATTAGTCCCTCATTACAGTGTTAAGGTTCCTACTGGGCTCAAATTAGCAAGGTTTTCTGTTTACTTCCTATTTGTGAACCAGGAAGGCTGGTAGCAGTATGGTGCTGGAGTAGTTAGCAGACAGCTGTTGGGAAACCCAGCAGGTAGGGAGGTCACACGTTGAAAAAAAAAAATGACAAAAGACAATAATTCCTTTCTCAGAGAAAGTTAAGATACAGAACCATGCGGCTTCCTCCACTAGTCATCAACTCTATGGACTATTCAGAGAGATGACAAGAAAAGAAAATGCCTTTTACAGGCAAAAGCTCTTCAACCACACTGCATTTCATTCCTAGTAAATTCAAAAGCAATGGCTTAACTATGACATCACTCACTGATGAGCCCCAAAACGCGATTAAGGATAATAAAACAGTAAAAGAAATAAAGAAATCAAAGGTAAACGCCTTTTACAAATCTATTCAGCGAGGAATGATCTTTTAGGTATAAGTATGCAAGCCTGTGTGTGTGTGCGCGTGTGTGTGTACTACCCCCACCCCTGCTTTTCCAACTGACATATGTCTAAAACAAATTTACAATACTGCCGAAAAGAAAAAAATTAAATGTTTGGTCATAACATTGTTAGCAAAAACAATCAGCGAGCAGTATCGGGGCCTAAGTAGAAGCCATATATGCATTTGTGCATAAACTAGGCCGTTCTAACTCTATGATTAGTCCTAATACATGAGTGTGGGGAGATGTTCGATAGATACTAAGTAAATCTAGCATACACTACTGGAGCCCAAATTGGTTTATTTCACATTTCTGTATTTGGGGGGAAAAGCAATTTCTGTATGACAGATGCACCTGGAGTTTGCCACGCGGCCTACACACAGAAAGGGCTGTAGAGTCATAGATTTAGAAACGAGAAAATTGCATTTTATTCTTATTTGCTAAAAAAAGAAAACAAAAAAACCCCAAAAAGCATATTTTCCCCATGGAACACATTTGCATTCAGTTAGTCCATGTCTACACAGAGTCAGTGAAGAGTAGAGAAGAAACCCTGAATTACATCTGGGTCAGTCAAAGCCCCCAGTCACCTGCTACGCTTCCGTAATGTTGGT
Source organism: Neomonachus schauinslandi (assembly GCF_002201575.2). Classification (NCBI taxonomy): domain Eukaryota; kingdom Metazoa; phylum Chordata; class Mammalia; order Carnivora; family Phocidae; genus Neomonachus; species Neomonachus schauinslandi. The sequence continues at coordinate 176,706,075 of NC_058403.1, read as the reverse complement.
TTGGCCTTAACTGGACCCTACTGGTCATTTACAATAATAAAATACATGGGATAAATAAGCCATCAATCCTCCATTTCTCTTTACATGTGTAAATGTGGCCTAAACACCTCCATCAATGTCAGAGAGCAGCTCTATTATAAAGCTAAGCTTTTTCGTCAGTGTGGTATTCCTTTTAAACTCTAAAACTCAGTGAAGTCCTGAATGGAGGTGACACAACAAGAGTGCACTTTTTTGGTCTTGTCAAGGAAGTCTTTACCTAAAAACAGAGCCCCAGAATACGTGAAGCAAAAACTAACAGGAAAGAAGGAGGAACAGACAATTCAACAAAACAGCTGGAGAATTCAATACCTCATACCAATAATGGATAGAACTAGTCAGAAGAACAGTTAGGAAACAGAAGGCATGAATGACATGAAGAATCCAATAAACCTAGCAGACATCTATAGAAAATTCCACCCAGAAACAGAATATAGACTCTTCTCAAGTTCACATGGAACATTCTCCAGGAGTGACCATAAGCTAAGCCATAAAACAGACCTCAATAAGTTTAAAAGATGGAAACAACACAAAGTATGTTCTCCAATTACAAAGAAATGGAATTAGGAACGAATAACAGAAAGAAGTTTGGAAAATTCACAAATATGTGGAAATCAAACACACTCCTAAATAATCAGAGTGCCAAAAAGAAATTAGGAAATACTTTGAGATGAATGAAAATAAAGAAATAACATGTCAAAACTTACAAGACACAGGTAAAGCAGTGTTCACAGGGAAAGGTGTAACTGTAAACATCCATACTAAAAAAGAAGAAAGAGTTCAAAGTCTTAGTTTGAGTTAATCAATCAGTTCACAATTCCATCAATATATCCTAGAGCTTGATTTTTCCAGCCATAATACTGAGCAACTTCTGCAACAATCATCTTTACTCAGTAAAGACAGAAGTTTGAAGTTGTGTTACAGAGAATACCATGTTATGTATCCACAGAAGCTTTGGGTAGATTCTCTTCTTAATAATTTCCTAAATGAGGAAACAGACAACAAGTTAGCAGAAGACACAGCTTTAAAACTTGGATTTCTGAATTTGTATCTGGTAGTTTTTCTGATACACAAATAACTAGCTTTGTGAATGTAAACTTTTCATGGTTTATCATATTTAAAATGCTGCCACCAAGTAAATGCTTAGCTTACTGTTACCATTTTCCTTAATACATATCACACACATCTCCATGTACACACCAGGAATGACAAAACTCCATTACAAAACCGCTCCCAACTGTCAGACCATCACCGTTCAAGATAAATGATCACCAATCTCTCTACCAAGAACTGAACAGGTGAGGGGGGAGGGAGGACAGTGTGGAAGGAGTGGGATAAGGATGAGAAAACAGGAGAAGCAAGGATGAATTTTGGTTCCTAAAACTACATCAAGCTATGGGAGGCCACATGTTACCACCTGGGTAAACAGAGACTGCCCCTAGAAAGATAATGGAGCAGAGATCATCTTCTTGCTGGTCAAGCTACCTAAAAAAGCAAAGCAGTGAATAATCTGGATTTCAAAAGTAAACGGACCTTGATTCAAGTGTAAAATCTGCCATTTTAAAGTTAAATTTTGAAAGAACTGTAGACTTATAGAAAGTTGCAAAAATAGTACAGGACCAGAAAACTGGCGTGGGTACATTACCATTAACCAGACTATAGACCTTATTCAGTTTTGTCTGCTTTTCCCATAACCCCAGGCAATTTAACACAGCTAACCTCTCTGATCCTCAGTTCACTCGTCCAAAACATGGTGATAAGAGTGTCTACACTTCACAGTATTTATAAGGATTCCATAAAACAGTGCTAGCATACTGCTTATAATAGTAGCTGATACACAGGAAGAACCCAGTAAATGGTCACATTATAATTATCAAATGAGGCTTTTGGGATTTCTAGGTCCTCTCACACTTTCCTTGGGGCCTTTCCTACTACCCACTAATAATGAGATGGCATCTGCCACCATTTATAGTTTGATTGAACTCAAAGGACAAAAATACTAAAAAAAATTAAAATGTAGCCTACAATAAGGATCGAAAGAAAATCCAACTCAAAATTCCATTTTCGTGTGGACATACCCTGATTTTCTTTCTTCCCTTTTTTTTTTTTTTTTTTAACTTCATTTATGCAACAGCAAAATGACTCAGTTATTACCGACAATGCCTTCTGAGGTCTTTGGAGGAAAAAGGAGTGCACTAAAATACCTGAACCTTAAACCGACATCCAAGAATAATCTGATACTTGAAATGGCTTTGCTTTCCCTTTTCTTTGGAAGGGTTGGGTAGGCTTTTAAATAAATAAATAAATATATATATATATGTAGGTTTTAAAAATATATATGATATATGTAATGCTTTTTCTAATATGTTTTTAAATATTAATTAGATTATTTTTAATCACACAGATTGAACACAAGCCTGGATCCACCCTGCTACACTTTCCAAACCTACTTGTATCAGCGCTCAAGGGAAGCAACGCTCTTTAAGAGGCATGCTCTCTAATAGGTCTTAACCAGCCAGACCTCTGTTTAAATGTGCTTTTTGTGCAGCCAAGAAAGAGGTGCACATGCAAATAGTTCCAGGCACAATCAGGGCTCTCCAATCTAGGGGCTATCACACACTCACGTCAACTACCTATGTGAGTCCATCCAAGATGCCTCTGGCTTTGGCACTGCAGACATATGCCAGTACCCAGAAAGCTCTGGGCCCTATCTCTTTCACAGCAATGTTTTCAGGACACAAGTGTTCAATTTATAATGGGAAAGAAGAACTTCACTGAATTTTCCCCCAGCTTTGACATTTCTAAACCTTGAGAATAGATGAATCAGAAACGTCAAGGATTTTTTTGTGTTCTTTTTTTTCTATTCTCTTCTCTTTTTAGGAAATTAGCTACATTTTCAAAATGTGCCACCCACAAACAGTGTGCAACACTAAAGTGTCTGCTCTGTTTCCATCAACAGACATTATTTAGAACCCATTCAAAGGAAAGGACAAATAGTATTGTCCACGAATCAACCAAACAGCTAGAGTAGACATCTTTGGTTTATTTTATTTTATTCCTTTTTCTTCGGTTCATTTTAATATGCAAACCTCTCTTCCATTTTCCTAAAGTCAGACCAAATGACAATGACAATCACATTCTGATAGCTGGAGCTCTGATTTCAGCTAAGGGCAGACATCTCAAACCAAGCGATCTCCAAGGAAATCACTTAGTGTTAACTAAGATCATAGGAAAATAATTTAACAAATACGGGACTGGATCCATTCCAACTACCACATGTATTAATTAACTAGCCTACTGAACTTGGTTTTCCACTCCCAAGATTTATTTTTAAGTGGATCCAAGACTTGGGGACATGGGGAAGGCAACTTATTTCATAAGCTATACCACAATGACCAAAACCTGCTGTCCCACCTGAATTAAAAAAATGTCTTTAACTCTATGGGTCACTGTCCCCTGTCTGATTCTAGCTCCCTCTTTTTCAACATGAACATATGTTTTCCTTAAAATTACTTTTTTTTTTTCCTACCCTGGTGTTATGCAAGATCCCTGCTTATTTTGGCAATGGAAACAAAATAAGAAGAGCCACCCAGAGTTCTCCATTCCAGAGGGAGGAGCTTCCCAAGAAAAGCAAAGCTTTGCTGTTGCGTTTCCTTTCAGCCCGGCTAAAGAGCAAGCGGTATTCTTCAGCGTGGAAACTCAGTCCAGATGAGGGAGCTGCTCCTGAGACACCTATTAAACCATGAATGGCAAGTGCAGGCAGCGACTACCTAAACGTTCATGATCACTTAGTGCTTGTAAAAAACAGGAACTGGCAATAGAGAGACAGACAGACAGACAGACAGACAGTGAGGTGTTTAAGTGGGCCTAATATGCCATCCAAAAAGGAACTTTTCAAAACACAAAACGGAAAGACAGGACATGCCTTCTCTTTCAGAGGTAGCCCAGCCAAAACCAGACTCTCCTATCAAGAAGCGAACCTTGACTTTATTTCTGTGAGCAAAATCCTCACTAAAATGGCCATCGAGCAGAGGTGAAAGCTTTTAAGACGAAGGGGCTGACGTGCTTATAGAAGGAAAACAAAGAGGGGCTTGCATAGAGAATATGGGTTTCAATGAGGAAGGGTGAACGCCAAAAACAGTATAAGAATTAAGCGCTCACATAATAGATCACTGTGAGCAAAGCTCTCCCGCAGATGTCGGAGTGAGTGAGCTAAGCCTCACACTTGGAAAGGCTGTGTGACTGGAGCCATGATATATAAAGTAAGACCCAAGCGCCAAAGTTTTGATTTAGCCAAGCAAACGTGGCTGTTTTTGTTGGGTGGAAGAAGCATTTTTTTCACTGAGCAAAGAATTACAGTAAACATCTGCTAACCATGACCACAGAAACGGTGGTTGTTTTCGTCCAAGGTCATTTTAAAGGAATAAATGTAATTAATAAAACCACACAGTAATAGTATCCAACCGTCCCAATATGTCTGCTCACTTCTACCCACAGGCCTATTTATTTAAAAAGCCATCGAGATGGGGCGCCTGGGTGGCTCAGCCGTTAAGCGTCTGCCTTCGGCTCAGGTCATGATCCCAGGGTCCTGGGATCGAGCCCCGCATCGGGCTCCCAGCTCAGCGCGAAGCCTGCTTCTCCCTCTCCCACTCCCCCTGATTGTGTTCCCTCTCTCGCTGTGTCTCTCTCTGTCACATAAATAAATAAAATCTTTTAAAAAAAATAATAATAAAAAAATAAAAAGCCATCGAGAAAGTTTCTCGACGTTGCCATTTCTACTTCTTGGGGACCACTGGTGTGGGGAAAGAAATTTCCGTCTCAGAGGATGCTTGAAAATACACGTGAACATCACTCCTTAACTCATTCCTTAGGTAGCTGCTTCCCAGAGGGTTCTCTCGCTCTACTGGTGAGACTTGATTATCATACACGTATCGTTTAGGTAGGTAAAACCCCCTTTAAAAAAAAATACAAATTAATGTTCTAATGGATTTACTTCACACATAAAAGTCCCAGAGTACATCTCTCTGTCAAGCTATCTCTTTTGAAAGTGAGTATAAGAATTCATATACTCCAAAATGGTTTCGGTTTTTAAAAATTCCTTATTTGGTTAGTTCTTTTGGAAGGAATGGGAGGGTAGGGAAACTAGTGGAAAACTGAATTATTCAGGCTGACTGTCGCTCAAATCTGTCAAATTAGAGCTCAAAACATCACTTCACCTCTGAACAACCAGCCATAAGCCCCTCCACAAAAGGAGAGTCATCCCTGGTTATTATTAAATGTTCCCAATTAGGAGAACATAATCAAATTCATAAAGCACCAACTTCCATTCTGAGCTCTCTACCTACAACATCAGCAAGGTTTTCTAGATTTAGAAAAGGCAGTTTTGCATAAACCACTACCACAGAATGGATAAAGCTAAAGAACTCATAAGGTTTCCTGTTTCTAACAACCCTCTGGTCATTGTCAGTATGATCGATCAACAAAATACTAAGTTCACTGAACCTCAAAAATATTTTCTCTCTTTGCTCTCTCTCCTTCCCATGCAACTAGAACACAGAAATTCATAAAGGTCAGACTTCAGGAAGCTTACTGAAAAAATAAATATTAAATTTATCAACTCCATTTTTTTCTAGTGATGATAATAATCGACAGGGTCCCACCTGTTAGACCAGTTCTAAGAGCAGCTTAGGAGCCAAGGGGGTGGGAGGTTGTCAGTGTTTCAACTTTGCCCACCATCAGTCTTGAACACCTAACTATTAAACACCTCCTAGGTGCCAGGCACTGAGTGCTGGCGTGCGTGTGTGTACATGAGTGTGCATGCACACACAAGGATCCGCGTGTAGAGCAGGGAGGGCGGAAGGGTGAGGTGCTATCTTCCGAATGCTACTGGTATCTGCTAGAATCTTGAAGGGCAATTAACACAAATTTCAGAGCCTGCCGAGTTCAGAAAATTAGTGTGTTCGTTTTCTCATTTTCCATGAGGCTAAGGGTTATGTGCTAAGAAAGGAAAGAAGGGAGGCAGAGCTGGAGAAAGCAAGCAAGAGTTTGATACCTCAACTGCCCTCAGTGATGATGAAGCCGAAACAAGGAAGGAAAGGGACTACAAAAGCCCAATCCTATTTACTAACTGTGAATGCCTTCGGCTGTGAAGGAGAGCAAGCCTTAATGTAACCCAACAATTCCCCCCCCAAGACTGTCAAGAATTCATTTCTACAATCAAATCCAGTATCAGAGGCCACTGTGGTCAGAACTGGAAGGTTAGCACGTACCCCCACACTAACCGATGCATAAATGAAAATGCACTGCATCCATCATATCTGGATCATAGAGGGATTAAATCAGCTATCATTTTGAAGCTTTAAAAGAAAATTCCAAGCTTTTAAGTATATTCCTGGTGAAAGATAATATGACGAATGTCATAATAAAAAAATAAAGTCGTAGAAGAAAATAATACTTTACCCCTTTTAAATTTTCCTTACGAAGTGCATCATTTTAACCTAATGCATTTCAACATACTTATCCATAAATGTAAATTTGTTTTGATAAAATGAAGAGCCTTTTAATCCAAATTGCACAGTGATGCTTCTACACGGATCTGTTATAACTTAGTAATCAGAGTTAACAGACTGCCTAATTAACCAAGTCATCATTTGCCAAGATCCAAATATGGGATGAATTGTGGGCCAAGGAGAAAATATGATGGACATGAAAATTATTAATTCAGGGAAGCATTCAAAGCATGTGGAGTTAAAGTTCTTTGCTAAATCTCACCATCTTTAATATCCTTAATTTTTACAATACAAGTAACATGCAAATAAAAAATATATTACAAGGTACACAGAAAAACATTTTTAAATCAACTGGTTATTAGTAATATAATTATTTTTAAAGCATTTGACAACCTATGAGGTGAAAATCTTAGATGTCTTCTGCTAATAATGAGTAACATCCAATGAGAGCTTATGAGGTGTCAGCACCATTTTCAGTGTTTTATAGGGACCAGGATGTTTATTCTCTACATGAACCCTAATTCTTTGGAAGGTACTATTTTATATTTAGGTGTCAGATATGAAAACTGAGGTTCAGAATATTTTTTTGCTCAGCAGAGTGTAGAATAAGCAAACAATATCCAGTCCTTTCAAAAGTCTTAGGGAAGTGTTATTAAGAATTCTAGAATTTCTTTTACCCACGGAAGCTTTATCCATTCATTTATTATATACTCAGGAGGAGAGAGGAAATCAGCGTAACTTCTAAGATGCCATGGGGGTGACCTGTACAAAATTCTTCCATATCACACCTTGCTGTCCCTATCACTAACATATCAGTATGTCCTAAAAGACATGTACTTTAACTGGGCTTCGATACTGCATAAGCCAACTTCCCTAGATAACTCAAGTCTAAGCCCATATATAGAGTTTAATCCTAGAAGGGATGGTAAATCCACCAGTGTGACCATTTTTCCCTCGGATGCTTGGAAACTCCCATTCATTTTTGGGGACCCAGCCAGGTCTCACTGTTTCTGGGAGGATTTCCAATCTCCCTCCCGCTGCCCTCCTCCTCTATCACATACACACAATCCAGAAGTATTCTTGCAGCCCCTGTATCACTGTATTATTTCTGTCTACCTTGCAGATATAAGTATGTTGAAATCAAGGATCTTGTTTTAGGACCTAGAACAGTGACAGATGGTAGATGGATGGTTGACCAGAAGGACAGACAGGAGGAACACAGCAATGAATAACTCCAGGCTCCTGGAGGGACACAGGCATGGTAGTATTTTTGAGGCAATGCCTACCTTCGAGGTAGTGACTGCCATTAGAGATGGCCAATTAACTGGGCAGACAGCTTCACGGGGAAAATTTCATATGATATTCATTCATGCATAGCTGGACTAGGTGATATTGAAATTTTCCTTCCAACTCTATAATCCTATGTATTTACTGCGCCTTCAGCACTGTGCCTTATAGGACACATATGCACAGTCTATCTTCCCAGAATTCTGCCCCCTTGTTCCGAAACCAGCACCCTCTTCATCTGCTTTCCATTGCCTTGTGTAAGTTGAATGCCATCCATGACTCTTGAGAGAGGCATGTAACCCACTTAAGGCCAAGTACACCTTCATGCCTCCCCCTACCCAGTCCTGCTCCAGCCCCAGAGACTGCTGCAGTGACAGGTGCATGGCACACCCTGGACCAATCACAGAACCAGGAAGATCCAAATTCTACAACAGCTACTACAACTCACGAGAAGAGATTTCTTTCTGCTGGAGTTGCTATGAAAACAGACTCATGAATGGTTATCATACCACAAGTTGGTAAACGCCTACATGAATGAATCCAACACAGAACATAGCACAGCCAAGAGCCTGAGAGGAGACTTACTAGCAAGATCTGAACTCCTCAGTCCAGATGTTCCAGAAGCTAGTTCTACCATCTGATGTTTCAGCATCATGAGCCAATTAAATCCCCTTTGTCCCTATGCTCCTCACAAGTAACCAGAGAGACCTAACAAATGGGGGGCTCAGTATCTTAAGACACAGACATGTTGAAAATGATCCACTGGTTGTGTTAAAAAGGAGACACTGATACCTCCAACTCCTTAAGTAAAAATGTTTTTATTTGTGGTCCCTTGCAACTGGCTTTTACATATTTCTTCAAGCCTATTATTTTACAATATGTTTTTAAAACTCTAACATTTTTATTTTTGAAGGCCTAAGTCCTTGGCATTCAGCCTACAAACCTGTAATTCTACTGACCAAGTAACTAAAGACCTTCTAACTTTTTAGCCAGTGTTCCCTCTAAGGATCCCAGAGCTTCACCCTTGTAAATAAAAAGCCTTCCAGGTGAATGTATCCCAAGAACGAAAGGCACATTCTGAACTGCTTGCTGGCAAAACACCCCAGGTACCAGGCCTGCTGCTTTGGGAAGGAGACCCTCTCACTTGCCACACTTTTTCACACAGGTGATTGAGTGGAACAAATCAATTGTTGGGTGGTCAGAGGCTAATAAGAAATAAAACGAGGGCTACAGAGATGAGGTTAATTAGAATAATGTACCAGAGAAAAATGACTCAAAGACCTAGAGAAAATGTCTTAACAGGCACATCCAACTGGAGCTAGAAGAATGCCAATTAAGTGGTTGTCCTTGTTCCTAATCATTTTGGGACATACTTTTATTTCCCATAGCTCTTGTACCAGCAAAAAAGAATTAAAGCATTTGGAAAAGTCTAGAAAGAACAAACAGGGCCTGTGAGGTGGCACTGACGTATAAAGGCTCAACATGCCTCGTATGAGCAATCCCAGAGTGGAAAATGCACGCTGAAATAAAACAACGCCTGCACACCAACACCCCAGGGAAAGGTCTCCACAAGGAGGACCATATAGCACGGCGGTGAAGATCCCTGGCACCAGACGGACAGTGCCTGGGTTCAAGTCCTAGCTCTCCTTCTCATAAGCAAAGATGTCTGAGTCACGAGTCACTTAACCTCACCGTGCGTCCGTCTTCTCATCTGTAGAACAGATTTTTAGAACTGAAACCCTCTCATAGAGTTTTTGTGAATTAATACATACTTGCTTGGAATCACGGGTGGCACAGAATAAAGTCTCAGTAAAAGTAGCTAGTGTGAAGTCAACTTCTCACAAACTAGCGTTATGCTCTCAAACAACTGCTGTTCATTGGACTTTCTCAAGATGAGGTTCTTCCTGAGTTTTGAAAATTCTCCCTTTACCTCTCATTCCTTTTTCAGAGAGCAAGAGGAAACTCTGCAAGCAGGGATAGGTGAAAACACCACGTGCAAGTTCTTCCAGGCGTATGTATCTCTATACAGCGGAGAAGTCCTCAGCATGGTTTATTCTAGGAGTAGAATTTCAGGAAATTGCCACGTTTAAGAAGCGGGACTGGAAGAATGGATTTGTGTCACCGTTAATGAATGATTTGGGGCAGATCTGGACAAAGGCGAGGCACGGCCTCTCTGGATAAGAACGTCCCATGAGAAAGGTTTATGGATGGTCTGTAAGAGTTGGCAGGGAGACAGTCAACTCCCGACACATTGTAAGCAGACCCCCTGGCACGGAGACACTGCCGCACCAAACCGCACCCAGACGGGCAGCAGCAGTTCAAAACAGTAGAGAAAACGCCCTCAGAAAGCGCCTAATCTCTCCCGCTGATAGTCAGGCATCCGGGTATTAAGAAGAGAGCAGCACAAGAGCTGAGCCACACGCCAAACCTCCGATGTCAACGGCAAGTTGTCAAGCCTCGCCTTACATGGATCATTTTCCCCTTTCGTGATTATTGTTTTGGTTTCTGAAATGGTATTTGGAGACAGGGGTGTTCCATGTTTGGGGAGATGTAAGAAAACCACTCTGAAGGCTGTCATGTGCCTGATCAAAGTTTTTCCTGAATCCTTAGCCTCGACTGAAACTGAATTTTAGCTTTTTCTTTACTAAAAAAGAATATCAGGAACTAAACTGGATGCCTTAAGTTGTATTTTAAGCATGTTCTTTTATGTTTTAGAAGTTGAGAGGGTCTACATAAGAAGTTAATAAAATTAATGGCTCTTTTAATTTCTTCGATAACCCTAGGCATTCCATAAATCATGTAAATAAGAGTATGTGATGGGATATATTTTATCTCTTGCCTCCAAAATGTTATGGGATACAGAGACTTGCTTCAGCTTTCATGCAACAAATGCACAAAGAACACCACACGTCAACACACATGCACTGAAACAACAAAGCAACAATAGACAAGCTTCCTTAAGCGGGTGGAAGAAATCAAAGCTAACAATGAAAGGTATTAACATCCAACTCCTTTCAATCTATGTAGACTTGACTTTTCTTTCAAAAAAGAAGCATGTGAATTTTTAGGACAGATGCACCAAGTGTATACTTTTTTAAAAAATTAGGATTTACAGGAAATTTAAGACACAGTCTATCATAAGGCAGGAGATCAAACCAGCTCTGATTAACTTACAGACAAAACATATCCTCAATCATGTGTCTTTAGGACAGTGTAGCACCCTGAACTCCAAATTTCTTTTTTTTTTTTAAGAGAAGGAGGGGGAAGTGGGGAGAGGGAGAAGGAGAGAGAATCTTAAGCAAGGCTCCATGCCCAGAGCAGAGCCCCATATGGGGCTCCATCTCATGACCCTGAGATCATGACCTGAGCCAAAATCAAGAGTCAGAAGCTTAACTGACTGAGCCACCCAGATGCCCCTGAACTCTGAATTTCTAAGGTTTTGTGGATGCAGGTCAGGCACCAAACACAATCTTCCCAGCATTTTAGGTTTATAATTTGTGTTATCCGAAACTGGTCATAAACATCCAAGAGTCAACATGTCAACAACCAATACAAAACAGATCATCCTACTTGTGCTCATTTTGTACTTTTTAAAGTTAATTCAGTGGACGAAACATGAGCAAATTAATAGGGAATCAAGGCTCTTCACCATCTTTACCAATCTTTTTTAAAAAATACTACAAGAAAGTGCAATGAGTTTGCCAGCATACCTCCCAAAACCCTTTGCCGTTCTTTCTAAACCAAGAGCATCATTATCCTGTTCCAGAGTCTGTGCAAAGCACTGTATAGGTATCATCTCATTTAATCCTTGCAATAATACTATGAGCAAGATGATGCTATTACCCATGGCTCAGGTAAGTAAGAACCCAGAAAGAGGAAGAGAAAGTAATTTGTCCAAGGACAAAGAGCCAGTGAACGAGAGTGCTGGGATTTGATCTTGGAATCCAAAGTCCTTAATTAACCTGTACCACCCACAATACCTTTTCAGCCCAAATGGCAAATGATTCTGTCCTCACGGTCAAGATGATGTATAACCCTTTCTGGATGCGACACACAGAGTATCAAAGACTTGTTTAGTGTAGAGTGGAAACTTTCCAGAGAAAACCCAGGGGCAGTATTCTATTCCTATAATAAAGGTGATGTGTGTGGTTTTATTTCTTCTCTTCCCCTCTCATCCAGATGCAGTCCTCTTAGGTATCATGAAAATACAGAAATTCACAGGGAAATCCCCAAATGGGCTCTATTTTCCATAACTACTAACTGTGAGCACGCCTACCATCCTCTGGCCACTGCCAGTGGTGAGGAGTCACACTGAATCACACAGACCTGCCCCATGCACATTACCTGGCAAACAGGTACATTCAGAACAAACAAGAGGCTTGGATGCAGGACAGTGAGAAGGGGTGGGGGGAGGAGAGGAGGAGGGAAATCTTGAGTGTGGGTGTTCAGGGAAGACCTCTCCAAGAAGTTGATATTTGAACTGAGCAATAAGGAACAAGGGAGTGAGCCTATGAACCAGAGAAATCGTTCCGGGTAGAGAATACCACGGCCCAGAGGCAACAGAGAATTTATGGCATCTGAGCACGGCAATGGTGTCTCAATAAAATATTTGAAACCACAGAGCAGAAGCCCAAAGCTTCCAAGAGTCTCTTGAACGGGCAACATCTTCGAGACATGATTTCCACTTGACAAAGAGCCACCATCAAGTCGGTGCCACCACTTGTCAATCTTCAGGACACACGGCCGGTGGGGCCCTCTGTGGACACAGCCACCATCTCTGACGTGCTCAGGACACAGCTTCTGTGAGCACACGACACTGTTCCTGGAGGGCTGTTACCAGGAAGATCAGTGGGGGACCGGGGCCTGCTGTGCAGACTCAGCACAGAGGCAGGGCCCGGGATGAGGCAGGGCGAGACCGACATCGTGGAGCATCAGCCTGCATAAGTGAAACCCTATGGAGTTTCAGATTATCATCAGCAACACCAACTTGAAAGCAGTTAGTGAATTCTGCTTGCGAGGCAGGCCCACTGTCCGAGTAAGTGAAAAAACGGACTACAAAAAGAACTGCACACCTCCCAGGGGAAATGGTCAAAAAGGGACCGAGAGATCTAAGTTCTGCTAGCAGGGCCGTCCAGCAGAACACATGGCCGCAGGGTCCTTGAAGACGGGCATCAAAGCCGCCTCCCAAGGCTCTGCTTGAACTTGGAAGAGAATCCTGGGTTGGAAGCAATGGACTGTGAAATATACCTTGTCTACAAGTGAGACAATGACCAACAAGCCAGACGCAGGACAGTAAAAACTCCTCCAAGACCAGGATTTCTACTGCATCACCTGGGCTGTGGAGCACAGTGCTGGCATCTGTTAACCACTGGGAGCTGTGCTAAGCTCTTTGTATGCATCGCCTCCTGCTAACTCTTCACGGGGAGCTAGTTCCTGTTTCCAGCCCCAGCTCCCAGATGAGGAGGCAGTGGCCCAGAGAGGTTCAGCAACTTGCCCAATGTTGCTCAGCCAGTAAGCGGAAAAGGTGGAATCTGATTCTCGGCTGATCTAACCTCGAAGCAGACACTCTTAAGCACACGGCTGCCCCATGCCCCCAGCAGGCATTTGGTAATGTTTATGGATGCAGCAACTACCATGAGTCATGAGCATGTATCACAGGCTGGTCCAGGCAGACGCGATATGATGAAGCACTGGGAAGTCTCATTCTACTCATTCTATGAGATGGAAATTTTCACAAAAGTAATGTAAGGCCAATCTGAGTCAGAAAAATTGGACAGGGGTCTTGTGCTCCCCTTTACCCAAGGTTAAGTTTTCAGCAGAGATGCGGGGTCCAGTAAATAACAGAGATGCAGGGTGGATAGCATTGTCCAGTCTCTGGGGGACAGTGCAAAGCCATCAGCAATGTCCCCTGCACATATTGGCACGAACAGAATTGGGTATAAGGCTGCACATCACTAGGACCTCAGGCTGGGACTCAAGCTTTGACAAAAGCTTGTATCCGAAGGACAGAAAATTCATTAGAAAATTCTCAAGCTTCAATTGTGGTTGATAGTTCCCTTAGGAAAGAAATTTATTCCTCAGATTTGCCATGGCACTCTCAGTAAGAATACCATGGTCCTAAAATATTTACTGAGCTATGTCTCTCCACTGAAAATCAAAGATACCAAAATTCAAACATGAGAAATTCAAATTAGAGATTATACACACAAGTCAAGGGAAGACAGAAGACAGTCACTGAAAACATGTAAGAAAAATTCATATTGTAATTTTGTGTAAGTAATTACAACTGTGGCTCAGGAACCATTTACCTTTTCTTCCTTACTACTAGAATGTGGAATTTATCAGGACATCAGATTTCTCAAGTCCGAGGATACACTTCCGAGATGCTCTTATGTTAGGGGTTATTAAAAGGATGTAAGTAGATAGAAGTCATTACGACTGCAGGGAGAATTCTTTAAAGAGGCCTGCCTCAGCTGGGAGGACTACTCTTTTTGTTCCTTGCACTCCTGCCTCTTTCCTCAGGATGTAGAAGCAATGGCTGGAGAGCCAGCAGCCATAATGTGACCTTGAAAACAGAACAACACTTGAACAGGCAGGCAGAGCAGAAAGGCAGAAAGCACAAACTGCTCTACTCCAAACACCCTTCATGAGAGAGAATATGCAACTCATTTTTTAAAATGAACAGTTGCATCTCTGTTACTAGAAAACGATTCTTAAGTGATATAATGATATGAAAACGTGTCTGAAGACTACCCTATTTTTTCTGAGAGAAAAAAAAATGAGGAAACTTCATGAATTGGGATTCTGATTACTCCTCTATTCACCAAGCTATTTGTTTAAGTATGACTTTCCTTCTTAATTACTAACACTAGCCCAGGAAGCATATTTGCTGAACCTGTCTCTATGTTTTGACATGCAACACTTGTGAAATTCAAACATACTTGTAGACATCCAAAGCTTATTATTTATTAAGTACTATATTTAAGGTGGAAGATCTTAAAACACTTTCAGAATCTGATGATTAAAGGAAATTTAATCGTTATTCATTGGCATTTGATCTTCAGCCTGCCATAATCTACCCATATATCCCTTCAGCCATATTCGATACTAAAGAGACATTTCAACAACTTGTCCATCAACTGCAAAGTAACATACAGAAAAACCACATTACTTAGAAAATAAAAGAGCTTTCCCCCACACTCATTGAGCTCATGAAAGCCCAATATGATTAAAAGGGTGAAGAAGGCAGACTCCACTAGGCGACCCAGAATGAGTGCAAAGAGCCATCCATCTATTATATTTGTAAGGAGTTTCGAAATTTTCAAAGTGCTTTCGTATACATTATATCCTGTTTCATCCTTAAAACTACACCCTGCGTGGTAGTCAGGGCAGGTATTCTTTTTTTTTTTTTTTATTCTCGTTTCTTCTTGATAAATGGTTTGCTCGAGATCAGAGAGACTGCTACCCAGTGAGGTACCTTCTTTATCCTCTTTACCCTCTTTGATGCTTAGCTTAGGGGTCAGCAAACTATGGCCTTTGGGCCAAATATGGCCCACTGACTGTTTTTTGTAGTTTCACTGGACCAGTCACACCCATTTGTTTACATATTATCCCTGGCTCATTTTGTGCTACATCAGCACAGTTGGACCAGTTGACCACAAAGTCACAACCATGACTCCAAGGCCCAGGAACCTGACAATATGTATCATCTGGCTGTTTCAAAGACAAAATTTGCAGACCCTGCCATTAGATCACGATCTCAGTTACAGATCCTATTCTTGAAAGCCATAACCCTAGCTTAGAGGACGACACACTTATTCCTGCTGGCTTTGGAAGTCCTGCTTGATAATGAGGCATTCTGAGGAATTACTGTATCTGCTACAGGGTCACCTGCAAAGGTGGGTCACGGTTTTCAAGTGGGACACAATATTCGCGTTGTTTGCCACTTACCCTGAACTTTTAACGTGTCTCACAGCCATAAAAAGCCTGAGGGTCACTGGTTGGGGGCATGCATGATGCCACAGGACTGCAACACACGGAGGGACACTGAAAGCAGAGAGAAGAGACGAGGTTAATGGGAGGGGCCGATGGCGATGCTTCAAAAGCGAGGCATTCACATGAGCCCCGGGATTCCTTGTGGACACACAACTTTGACATTCAATATGCAGTCATGTAGTTAAGCATCTCTTTTGCCTGTTCCCTTACAGAATCAGCATTTCATTAGCTCACACTCTGCGTTAGACAACGTAGTATGAAAAGTAAGGGCAAGATGATCCCTGAGTCCCAGTGAGGATTTCGCTTTGGGTTGTAGTCTTTTGGTCTCTCCCAGTACATCTAGTAGAAACGACAAGAGGAAATACACGTATGTGCACACACGTGCACGTGGGCACACACGCACAGAAGCACCCTGGTCTTTTCAAAAAAAAAGGACAAGTGATCTCCCCTGCCAGCCAAACCCCAAAATCTCACTTGCCACAGTTCACAGCTCTCTTTCCAGCTGCATTTCAAATGCAGGAGGAGGCTGGGACGCAGCCTTCTTATGGAAGCAGGCAGCCTGAGGATGGACACAGGTGCGCAGGCTGCAAGCTTCCACGGCGGGGTTGGGTTATTAGTCGAATACTGACCACGTCCAATTCCAAGTAAGATGAAATTGCTGACAGTTAAGTCAAACTCATCCTCAAGCAGTTTCAGAAAGATTTTGTGAACAGCAGTCAGTAGCGAGGTTTTGCAGGCCAGGCCTTTTCTGCCCAGATCCTGGGGATGATAACGCCACCTATGCAGGCCTGCAGACGGCAGGAGGGACTCTGTCACACGGGGAAACAGAACTCCAGAATGAGTAGAAAGCCTGAGCCCTCCAGTGCGCACGTGTGCTGGTCTCCCTCAACAGTGAACTCAGACAAAAATCCACGAATGACACGTTTTCTGAATCTAATCAGAGAAGTTGAAACTGAAAAGGAGATGTATGAAGTTTTATGATTTGAATAGTCACATCGTATCTCCGGAAACTATGTGGGTTGTCTGTCTACCAGAGCTCAGAAGAGAGTTAAGGGGTGGTGCTTCCAGTGAGTGCCTCTTCTGGATAAGAGATAAACTCAGGCCAGATTGGTGCACATTATGTTTTCTAGGTATGAGTCGTCTACACGAAGTGTAAACCGTTTGCCAAACATATTATGGCTTAAGAATCTTCACTCTTACACGAATTGAACATGCTGTGCTAGCATCATGCCTCTGTAACAAGGCAGCTTAAGAGTAGGCTAAGAATGAATCAAAAATATTTTTAAAGATAATTTCAGTTGGCAAAGGCTGTAATCGTTCAAACTTAATTGGTGAACTCATTAATGAGAAACTGCCACCACAAGAAAGAGAGCCATTGTCATCGACTTATCAGAGCAATGAGATAACGAAGTTAATGATATTGTTTTCAATGGGTTTACACTTGCTTCCTTTTAAAGTCTACATTTTCCAAACATTTGTTCTGACACTCCATGTGTTTGCTCCTCTTAAAAAAAAAAAAAAAAAAAAAACCTATCAGCCGTGGGCTCCTCAAGGAAAAGTCGGCAGATCACAGCCCTAACATCAGGGCAAAGCAATTGGAAAACTTTTCTACCCTTTATTATCTACTTGTAAAATGTTATAAGCCTGTAAACTAGTTAATTTATGAGCCGTGTTAATAATTTGCTCACACTTGATCGCAGGTTTCGCAAACACCGTTTGCGGGGATGCGGGAGGGTGATTTGTAGGTCCGGCTTCTCTCCTAAGGGGACACTAACTAATTTGACACAGTAACATGACATTGATGATGGGGCACACTAATGACCATACTCCAAGACACGGCTGTCAGCCTGTCGTTCCAGTGAGAAGCAGCTTGCTTTCACTGCTGCTCGGTACACGATGCTCAACTAATTATTCAGACAGCGACATTAATGAGAACCCTCGTGTTTATTTTCAACATACTAACCAGCGCTTAGCTTCCATTTGTCTGATATGGTCACTGATAAAGTGTGTTTCATGAATAGTAAATTTGAACTCTAATATAACAAAGAAGGCACTGGGGAAAAATAAGGAACAGCTGATTAGAAAACTATCCTTGTCTACTCAACTTGTTTTCTGCCTCAAATATCGTCAAGGACAAAGTGACAGGTAACAGGAAATGCCAGGAGTACCAAGAAAACTAAAAGAAATATTTTTAACCACATATGTCCACGTACAATCTTGACTTGTGACCAAGGCCCCTGGATCACAACATGGTCACGAGAAACTTCTATCTCAAAGAAATTTCACTAACTTTAGAATACTGAATAAATTTTTTGAAGTTATTTCTCAATGGAATGACCAAAAAGTTCCTTTGCTCTAATGGGTTTTTTCAACATAAGAAAAGTTTGATCTTTGTGAAACTATCTCAGATGTGACCTTTACAAACGTCACTAATTGCAACCTAAGGTTTTTTTCCTAAATCTATTGTAAAACCCTACTACTGAGGGTTTTTTCCAAAAGTGTTCTTCAATATCCTCTTATACATATTTTGAGTCTACTAAACCTTGCACTCAAGTTCTTTCTACTTTAAATTAAATTTCTATTTTTGTATGATAAATTCTGTCCTTTTTATGGTGATTATAATCCTAAAATATTCATATAATCATAATTTAAAATGAGTAACTTTAAAAAAAGGTACACTTAGATCTACTAGAGGTACTGAAAAATTGAAAACACTCCTGATGTGGTTCATTGTAAAATGTACACTTTGAATTAAGTAACAGTGGTAGTATTTCAACAAATGTTCTCTCTGGCATCATGATAAGAAATATTCTACTCAATACTATGTATGACTCCTGATTTTACAGAATAGCAAAGTAAGTATGAGTCCACTGTAGATCACTTTGGGAATGAAAAGGTCATCACATGTAACATTTCCTAAGTACGTATATCTAAACTTACAATAGATCTGCGACTTTAGAATGCCAAAATACATAAATGGCATGTAACATGTAACAAGCAGATCCAGATCCCAGACTAATTTTTTAAAGTATTTTCAACAAGTATACAGATTACTTCTCTCAAATGAGCATTACTGTTTCCAAATGATACTCTTTCCATGGGCACCTGTTACAGCTTCTCAGATGATTGGTATCTGTGCAGTATATTTATGGTAAGCATTCATCCTCCATAACAACCTAAAAAGATATGGCTGGTGTGTGGCAGAGACCAGCCAGATGCCCATTAAACTCCCTTCTTTCTAGATGCAGAGATGGGATATTATTTCCCAGCTTCCCTCACATTAGGTGGGGCCTTGTGCCCGAGTTCCAGTGAAATAGATCAAAGTGGGTATGTTACTTTCATTCTGACCCTGAGGCTTCCTGAACATCACTAATGTCCTCTCTCTTCCCTTGACTGTGCACCTAGAGGTCCAATGGAGAACTCCCCGTTCTGGCAGATTGTGGAGTCACGGAATAGAATATGCCAAGGTCCCCAAAACACAATGAGTAAAAGAGCCACCACCCCTCACCAGCCAGCACCAGACTGAGCTTCCTAAGAAATAAAACTGTACCAAGTTAAGACTCTGAAATTCAGGAGTGTTTGCTGTAACCGCCAGTAACTCTTACCTGAATAAAGAGACCTTTCTACCTTCTCCCTGGCTCCAAAGTTATACTTGAATCTCCAGGCCACCATACCTAAACAGAGGCACTGTAGATTTGGAAAAATCCCAGCTGTGATTATTTGCTCCTCTAATTAAGCTAAGGATAGAAAATGCATCAGGTGTAGCTTTCCTTACTTAATCTTCACAGCCCTACAGGGAGGTCTGATTCCCATTTTGTGGATGAGAATACTAAGCCTGTAAGAAATGAAATACAAGCAAATAGTGCAAATGTATATTCAGTTGACATTTTCCTAATTGAATGCCTCTTACCTTTTAATATCTAAATTTTACAGAAAATTCTTATTTCTAAAGCAAACATTTTTGGCTCTAGCTTATAAACGAAAAAATTCTATGACATTCTCCAAAATTAAATAGAACATTTTTAATAAAATGTGTGAGGGGAAAGTGTCAAGTTACAGTACAATTGGTAAAATGTCAGAAACTTCTGTAGAGGTTTTGAAAAGCCAGCAACAAAGGGGATGTGTCTCAGATGTTCTTGGTGATTAGGGAAAAAAAAAAAAAGCCATACTTAAAAAAATATATATATTGCTATGCTGAGATCATATTAATTGTTTAGTAATCAATGTTTTACATATTTTTACATTCTACATACTGTGATGGTAGTTAACTATACCTGTAAGGCATTTTGCTATACTTTAGTCATATTTTAGAATAAGGATAGACAAACTTTTTCAGTAAAGGGCCAGACAATGAATATTTTAGACTATGTTGCTGTAAGTTGTCTACTGTAACTACTCAACCATGCCCTTGTAGTAAGAAAGTAACCACAGGCAATAAGTAAACTAACGGGTATCGTGTTCTGATAAAACTTTATTTACAAAAGCAGGTAGTAGGCCTAAGGGCCATATTTTGCCAACTTCTGTTCTAGAAAATTGATTGGGTTGGGGAGTTGCATATTGACACATAACATTATGATTTCTCCTATGTAAAATAATGGGAAATAGTCTTTGGCTAGCACTTTCACCCAGGATATCTAATGGTCAGGAGCAGATTACTGATGTCCAGCAGAGAGAGCAGCCTTCCTTTGCCCAAGGTTCAAGAGATAGGTAGATGGCAACACTCAGTTTCCATATGAGTTCTAACCCTGCTGTCCCATTCTTTGTCCTAAGTCACATACCTTTGCCTGACTCATGGGCTCATTGCCCATACAAATAAATAATAAAAGAAAGCAAAATAAATAATGTGTAGGCTCTAAATGTCACTAGGAGAATGAGTGCTAGGAGCAAGAAATGACAACTTCTAAAAGTTTCCAAATTAGGCATAAAGACTCCCCAAATTAGACTCAAACAAGTTCTCTGGTTTTGGAGGATGTGCTTTTGTTAACCAATTTCAGGAGCTATGTGTCCAATAATAGAAAATGCCAGAGAAAATGTATCAAATGCATTCCCTTATTATTCTTAAGAATGTAAAGTTGTAACAAGGTTTTAGTTCACTTTTTCTTTTGCATGACAAAATTCAAAATTCAGAGACACACACAGAGAGGCTTTTTTTTAAAAAATCTCGGTTCCCTGTTAATGTTATTATAACAGTTAAGTGTACAAGATGGTTTCAGACATAAAATGGATTAATTTTATGAATCTGTTTTACCTAAATGTCAATCACAAAAGAACAAGAGCAGGTAAATGATAGTCCAGTCTGACAAAGGAATATTCTGGAGTCATTAAAAATGATAGTGGGAACAGGAAAATATGTGCAAATGCTTGTTATAATGTTACATGAAATAAGCAAGATAGAAAAATTATACCTACACTAGACTCTCAACTGCATAAAAATATGTGTCAATAACGAACAGGAAAAAATAGCAAAACTAGCAGTTTTGTCCTGGAGGAAATGTGACTAGGTGGTATTTTTCTTCAGAATTTTTGTATGTTCAATATTCTAAAACAAGCAGTATTTAAAATAATGGTTATAGAATCTGAGTTATCTGATCTTCAAAAAGAAAAAGAAATTTGTTGTACATTTATACTCATTTATTAACGGCTTTTGATTGCCTTGTTTTCAGACCAGAAGTATCTTGAGAGGAGAGATTTGTGCTCTCATGTCCCAAGCACAGTGTTTATAGCATCTTACACAATCAATTAACACTCTTTGAAGCAAATGCATAGACCACCTTACTTTTTTACAAGTCTTTCCAATGGGATTCCACAAATAAATTAAATTTTTATACTTCAAGCCTTTAAAAAATATAAATAATTTTGTTTAAAGAGGTTGAGTGCTTCTGGATTATAGCTGCCAATAAATTGCTTGCTACAAAATTATACTTTCTCCCCTCTCCTTTTTCCATGATGGCACATAACGATTTGTCTTTTAATAACTTAAAATAATTCTGAGTCATTTGCTCATTAAAAACAAAATACATCTTGATCAAAGCTTGGCATTTCATAAATATTTACCCCCAAAGCGCTGCCTGCTTTGAAGCTGGGATGGTAAGCTCCTGATTGACAAGTCACTTCTGTGCACAAAGAGGGAGGAGACCTCTCCCTCGTGTCAGCTGTGAGAAGGGCACCATTCTGTCTTCACACTCACTCTCCTATGGAGGCTCTTTCCCAACAGCCAAAAAACACATGGCAAATGGAATCATCATTCATTGTTTTCCTTCTCTCCATCTATCTCTCTCTCAGACAGAAAGACACACACACACACAAACATATGCATGCATGTCTACCGGGCAAGCACTCCCTCCTTGTATGCTTTCAATGGCTCCCCAGTACTCTTAGAGTAAAGATCAAAACCCTTCACTTGGCCCTTACAAGGCCCTCAAAATCCAGCTGTGGCAGAGTCTCTCCACTGGCTCAGCCAAGCTTCTCATTGAGCTGGAAGGATGGCAGGAAGGGAGACTGAGGACAGTAAAGATTTTAGCTCCTTTCCTGAGAACCACCATGGTCAGCAAGACAATGG
Organism: Neomonachus schauinslandi; assembly: GCF_002201575.2. Taxonomy (NCBI): domain Eukaryota; kingdom Metazoa; phylum Chordata; class Mammalia; order Carnivora; family Phocidae; genus Neomonachus; species Neomonachus schauinslandi. Next base: position 176,683,689 of record NC_058403.1, on the reverse strand, counting down.
GATAAGAAATGTATCCTTCTTTAAAAACAAAACAAAACAGAGCATCACTTGATTATATTTTTCCTTTGCTTAACATATCATGAAAAATTTCCCCTATCACCTTCTGGACAAAAATAAACCAAGATTAGTACACACACACACACACACACACACACACAAAACTAAAGTCATAAAAAGCAACTTTAGTTTTCTCCTTAAGACCTAACACTTTGCCCATGGATCCTCTGTGAGCCCTTAAAAATGGCAAGTGGGAAATGTTTAGTCAGTCCTCACCACAGGTGAACTCTTCTCCCCAAACCTGTCACCTCCAGGAGTAGAAGAGAAAAATAGGTTCGATTATAGCACACAGACAGGCCCTGCCATATGAAAGCCAACCTGTTTGTCATCAAACTAATTTGCCACTTACGGTAGAAGATTTCATCGGATGGTGGAAGGAATGCATGCTATAGCCTGGATCATCAACAAATCGCCCTGCCCAACCCCAGAGGAAGATGGGCTCTTAGTTGGGGTTAAATGAAAGACATTCTCCTCATGACATGCAAAAACTAAGGGCCTCTGAGGGCTATCGCTCTTCTTGATCTCTGGGAGAAAAAGGGTATTTATTGATGAGCAGGCTACAAAACCAGAAGGTGCTATGCTTCCTTTTGATCAAACCCCAGTGGCTAAAACCAAAGTAACATGTTGTTGAGGACTACCACCTGATAACTAATTCCATTTCATTTTCTTCTTCCTGGGGACACAGGCAGATCACACTGCCCAATTTCCCTGGCTCAGACTGATTTCTGGTCAAAGGGATGTGAGCAGAAGCAAGGCGTTACCACTGGCAGGCATGCCAAATAATCAACAGTGCTCCCTGTTCCTCTTCCCCCAAGACTGTGGAGACCCCTCCTTGTTCCTTGTAGCAAGCACAAGATGGAGGAGGTTCATTCAGGGGACTGGAACTGACAGGAAAGGAGAACAACATACACCTTTATGATGTTTAGCCACCCAAATCTGTGTATTGTTAGACACAGAAGCCAGCATAACACATCCTAAGTTGATACTTTGTTGTAACCTTCATGAGGATTAACAATCATAAATAAATACTTCGTGTTGACTGTCTCCACGACTCCCATCTTGATCCCATGGGACAATGCCTTATTATTCTGTGTAACCTTCTTTTAGAAAAGACCCATCACCACGTCTCTCAAAAGTCTGTTGTTGATAGAGTCACAGATAATTACCAATGAAGAGGGAAAGCGTTCACTTGATAGTTACTTTTTCAGGACTTACTGTGGGCCAAACACTGTGTTTGAAGCTGAATATAGCTTGGAATGGAGATAAGGAAGGTCTCCATTTTCATGAGGCCCACAGTCTACTGTGAAACCAACATAAATGCATGGGAATAACTTACCATACAAATCTGACCTCAGCACAAGAGGTCAGAAAAGACTTCAGGGCAAAAATGATCTGTAAGCTGAAGACAATGAAGGTAAGCAGGACTTAGCCAGGTAGATGGGACTGGGTGGAGGGTGAGGAGATTCTCCAAAGGAATATTCTCCAATGGCGCTCTAGGTCAAAATACACATGAGCAAGCATAAACACTGGGCCCTGAAATAACCTTCTGTTTCTCAATGATTTTAAAAACATAATCTGGGACTAACAGGGCCTCCAAACCAAAAACAAGGCCAAATATATTGAGTAATTCAGAAATAAAAGAATATTATTACCCTCTGCTAGGTGTCTCAATGGTGTAACTTAATACAAAACACTTGTTTTTCTACCACTGACAGGGAGAAAGGAGAGGGGTTATTCACACTGAAATTGCTTTTCTAAATGGCCTGAGAAAATAGGAACAAGAGAAACGAGGCAGCCTCAGTTCAGAGACCACAGCCCTACTCCTTGTTAAAAATCCAACCACCTCCTCCATTATAAATATCATAATTGGCCCTCAGAAAACAAAGTGGGTTTTGTTTATTCTTTAGCTCCATAAACCCATGAGGAAAGAGCACTAGAATAGGGTCCAAGGACCCAGGTTCTTGTTAGCCCTGGATGACCACTTAGCTGTACCCCTGTACTGGGTCCTGTCTTCTGTAGAATGTCAACAGTGAGTTTGGAGAACTGGGAAGTCCTTTCTGGCACTAATATCCAAACTCGAGTCCTCATCAGAATCACCCAGAAGGCTTGTTCTAACAGGACTGCTGGGCCCTAACCCCAGAGTTTCTGATTCACTGAGGCCAGGACCAGTTGAGTCTGTCTCTGGGGTGGCCTCTACCAAGGTTCCTTGCTCAACCTCAGGGCACCAGGACTTTATCCTCTCTCCCAAGGAAGTCTAACTCTATAGGAAATACTTGGAGCTCTGCAATCTGTTCTCCAGCGACTGCCCATGTGGCTCATTCTGACACCTGCCTCAGAAGTGACTCTCTTCCAGTACTCCGCCATCAGTCTGAGAATAAGACCCAGCCCTTCTGCACGCTCCTCAGCTTCCACCTCCAGCCTCTCCCACACCTTGCCCTCTGACCCTACACCTCTAGGCTCTCCCACCCAGCTCCATCCCCACCGGCAGCAGCTGGCCACACTGCTCTTCCTCTCCCATACCATGCTCTGCAGTCCCAGCTCTGGGGTTTGGTCCTCATCACTGCTTCTACGTGGACAGTTCTTCCCCCAGCTCGTTGTATGTGGAGATCATTCTCAACCCCTAGATCTTACGGCTGATGCCATTCCTGATCGGATTAAGTGGCCTTCCCCCAAGGTCTGAGCTGTATATGATTTCCTTCATGCATGTTCATCACAGGGAAGTATAACTGCTCCTTCCTTTCACTGTTTACATCCTCTGTCCCCCTCTACTTGAAGGGAAACTCCATGAAAGCAGGAATCTGTTCTGTGTCCTTCCCTACGAGGCACCCAGCCCCCTCACCAGTGAATGTCCCACAGTAGGTGCTCAAGGAGATTTGCTGGATGCATAAAGGACTAAATCAAATTATCCTATACTATCCTTCACTTACGGTGGGGGGGGGGCGGGGGGGCGGGGAGAAACTAAGGAGAAGGTAAAACCCAGTAACTCTGAGCAATAAATAATACAATGAGCTGCAGAGCCCAGAGTGACTTGAAATGCACGAGGCAAACTGAAGTTACTGGAATAAGGCATCTATGTCAGCATTTCAGGCATCAGGAGGTGAGGTGGATGGAGAGGTGTAGGAGATCCTCGTACAGCTCAAATCACCCCTCGAGACACCCACCCTGTCTCTGATAAGCCATTTCATATCATTTCTGCAACTTGTATCCATAACCTTCAACGTCTTGAACTTCTTTTTAATGTCACCCCACTCCCGCTGCCAGGTGCAAGGGGGAGTGGAGGTACTCAAGTTTTTTTTGCAAGCTGAGCTCCTCTGCCCTGGATGACTCCGAAAAACCACTTGTAAGTAGCGTATGTTAACCACAGTTCGTCATTTTGTCACAGGTGTTTGACTAAAAAGAGGACAAAGCCTTTTAAGAGAGTCCGCCTCTATTATGTCATTGTGTATATTCCGCACCACACCTAAAAGCTAACAAGATCCTTTCTTTCTACGCCATGGCAACCAGAAGAGGTAACGCTGCATAATTTTGCTAGGGGCATCCTACATGCTCCAAAATGTTCACGCCTTTACAAAAAAACATGTTAAAGTAGAATTTTAACACAACTTGTCATAAAAGATGACATGAGTACACTCGAGAGGAAACCAAATGACAGGAGTTGTACCTGGCAGTTCAACAGAATACAGGATAAATACTCTTCCGAACGCAGCCAAAGCCCTGGTTAAAAGTTCAAACAAGGGAGACGCAGTGAATGAATATTCAAAGTACACCATCCCAAACGATTTTTCTATAATTATTTTTAAAAATTCATTAAAATGCACTAAATTTCGTAGCAGGCTGGTGGGGCGAAATCCGTGCCAATTCTGCTTCCGACGCTAATTTACTGGCGGTGTGGTCTTAGAAAAGTCACTCCCCCCTCTCCGAAATATATAAGATGTCTGAGGCATTCAATGATTTCAGAGGGTCTTTCCAGTCCGCATAGTCTCTGAGTCTATGAATGTTTCTGGGCTTGCATCTTCGGCAGGACAGACACGGTGAAATGGGAGAGCTTACCTCTACCTGGCTCATTATAAGACAGACACATGGGAACCTCCATTCTTTCTGGAAAGTTAAGGTGGAGGGTGGCTCTACTCTGGCTTATTGTATCTGCTCAAATAATGTTTCCATGTACTGCAGGAGGGTGAGTTGATGTAGTTAATTACCTGTTACTCTTGACAAGTAAGGTAATTAATGTAGCAAAATACCACTGCAATGTGTGTAAATTTAGACCACCATAATTAAAGCACCCGTCTGTTCAACAAACTGTTCAATTAAGAAAAAATATTGATGGTGTACATTTTTTGAAATTAGAAAACGTATGGAATGAATGAATCTCCCTTGGTTGACATCCATTTCTAGAATGCTTTCTCAGCAGGGAGCATCCATAAAGGGTTATAATGGAGTAACTTCCACTAAAACACAGAAGTATCTCTCTGTGTACACTATTAAGACAAGACTCTCTCCTGTACGTATTTATTTAGGATTCTCGTTCCATAAAACCTGTCAGAAAATTAGCTCAAGGAGTATCGGAACCCTAAAACTATAGGAAGTAGCAAAAAAAGCTGCAAAATTATGGTTGCTCAACTATCCAAGTAACAAAGGTTGTTCTCGAGTATCATAGTTTGAAAGTAGCATCATCTAGTTGCCAATTTTAAAGAGCTGGAGGCACTGAACACGCCAAGGACAAATAAAATAACTGCAAAGCCCCTGGTACTCCTTGAACAGAGAGACCGTGCTATCCAAGTTGGCTGTGCTGTGCTTTTCTCTGGTTTCTGCCCGTGTCTACCAGTCATCTTCAGACCAAAGGTTAACATGTTGAACAAGCAGGCTACTTGGTCCTTCACTTGAAGCAAAATTTACCTCCTTGCTAGTCTGCTTTTGAAAAACTCGAGCCACGTCGAGTGAAACGCCCCCCAAAATTAAACCAGACTCGCCATAAGACTGACAGAAAAAGAATCCAACAGTGACCAGATCAGGGGAAATCAGTTACCTCTAAATGTGTTCACAGGGGGAGAGAAAAGCAAAGCTCACTGACATCTATGCAGGATAGCAGAAGTGGGGAACAAGGGAGGGGTGCTCCCAGCTCGCTCCAGGGAGGAAACCCCAAGGGCTCTTTCTCTTAATTCTTCTACTTAGATAAATTTGGAGGAAGACACAACAAGGTGGCCTGAGTAAAGAAACAGCTGGAATTCAAGCAGACTAAACAGTGTTATACGGGGAAGAAATGGTATATGATTTCAGTGTCATTTAATGATGGATACACTTGTTTGGGGGTTTGCTTTCACATTTTTGTATAGTGTATCTTACCAATGGTATATGATTTCAATGTCATTTAATGATGGATACACTTGTTTGGGGGTTTGCTTTCACATTTTTGTATAGTGTATCTTACCTTGGGAGACTTAAAAATCTAGAGAGAAGTAACTCAAAGACATCTTCGAGTGAATTCTCAGCTTAAAATAGTAAATTTAAGTCCTAATATCTGAGAACTTGGATGTATCCCCAAGTAAAGAATAAAAAGTACAAGGAGACATTCTAGACTGCAACATGGTGAGGAAATTAAACCATTTCTCCAACTAAAATACTCTGATTTCACACTTGGAAATAATATTGTCATTAAAAGGACCAGGATGAAGAAATTACTTGCACTGGCTATTGATAAAAACAAGGCTAGGGCGTCTGGGTGGCTCAGTTGGTTAAGCGACTGCCTTCGGCTCAGGTCATGATCCTGGAGTCCCGGGATCGAGTCCCGCATCAGGCTCCCTGCTCAGCAGGGAGTCTGCTTCTCCCTCTGACCCTCCCCCCTCTCATGTGCTCTCTCTCTCTCTCTCTCTCATTCTCTCTCTCAAATAAATAAATAAAATCTTTAAAAAAAAAAAAAAAAAACACAAGGCTAGAAGGTCCTCACAGGGAAGAGGATTTTGTAAAAGCAGCCTTAGAACTTATAGTACATGGTGGTACTAAAGCATGAACTTTTAAAAATGAGCATTTGGGGAGCACCTGGGTGGCTCAGTTGGTGAAGTTTCTGCCTTCGGCTCAAGTCATGACCCTGGGGTCCTGGGATCGAGCCTCATGGAACCCCATGTCAGGCTCCCTGCTCAGTGGGGAGTCTGGTTCTCCCTCTCCCTCTGCCCCTTCCTCCCACCCCCCCTTTCTGTCAAATAAATAAATAAAATCTTTTAAAAAAATGAGCATGTTGGGGCACCTGGGTGGCTCAGTCGTTAAGCGTCTGCCTTCGGCTCCGGTCATGATCCCAGGGTCCTGGGATCGAGCCCTGCATCAGGCTCCCTGCTCCATGGGAAGCCTGCTTCTCCCTCTCTCCCATTCCCCCTGCTTGTGTTCCCTCTCTCGCTGTGTCTCTCTCTGTCAAATAAATAAATAAAATCTTAAAAAAAAAAAATGAGCATGCATTTTTTCCTTCCTTTTTTACTCTCCCAGTTTGAAAGGATGCAAGGATGCTGAATCCGATTATGGTAGGGACAGGGGGAAAAGAGGGGGAAAAGAGGGGGAAGGGACATGAACTGGGGATCTGATGCCAGATTCACTGACTGCAAACTAAAATTTCCAATTCTCAAATGCTGTGTGAACCATTGAAGAACAAAAGAACGTCCAGTGTCCTGGCTCACTGGGTGAAATTTACGGAAGGTGAAATCTCCAGAGGCACTTATTTCAAAGATTAAATCGGATGACATCTCATGGGCTGTGTAATATTACAAAACATTACAAAACTATTTCACATCGATTCTGTCACGGGAGCCTTACAAACATGAATTCCATTGTATGGACAAGTAAACTATGGCCAGGAGCAGCTGACAGGTATGGCTGAGTTCCCCAAAGCTACTGTACTGCAACAATGGGTTCTCCCTGGAATGGGATAAATAAGGCTCTTGGTCCCACTACATCAATTTCTGGAGAGCATTTGAATATTTTCACGTTAGTCCCTACAGTTGTGACACGTGTCTTAAAATTTGTGCCTTAAAATTACCAGGCATACTGGTTAATATGTTCCAAACTAATGGTAGTTTAAGTAATCACCCAAGTTGGGGAAACACAAACCTGGTTCCAAATTCTGGTTCAGCCATTTCGTAAAAATATCAACCTAAAATCTGTGAACCTATGAACCCAACTGAGCTTATATAGTCAATCATGCTTAGAATTTGTTCTCCCCCAAAAGAGGGCCCAAGGAAAACACCACCACCATCTTCAACTTCCAACTTCACGTAAATCAGTTCTTGGTGTAACTTTCTTTTAACCTTTTCTTCCTGCCCCTTTGGTGGCCTTACCCTGTGGCCCTCTCTCAACTCACAGACCGAATCTAAGAACCATGTGGCTGGAGGATGACTCCTACAGTCAGAGACATTCTCCAGATGTAGAAGCTGATGTAAGAAATAGAAAAAAACTGACTGGGACAGAAAGAAGGAAGGACGATAACTGTCGTATGTATTCATCTTTTACCAAAAGAAACTTAAAAGTGAGTGAAAAGCAGAAGAGTTTCTTCTTCCTTTTTCATTCTTGAAATTAATAAAAACTGCAGGAAAAAAAACAAAATGGCGAACGGGTGAACAGGTGCAACTGAACTTATGTTAAGGTGTTAAAACATGTGAGTCAATGCTTCCTGGGTTTAAGCAACTTTAAGAGACTCACTGATGTAAAGTCACCCGAATTCTGGTCTTATATGAACTCCATGCATACCTCCTTTCTACATAAGAGAAAATTCTCAAACCGAGACATCTGAAGTGCTAAAAAGGTGAGATGGCTGTTTAGAGCACTGGTGACTCCCAGAGTTAAATGTCCCCTTACATTTAGCGCCACCTTGGGCATCCAGCAAAATAATAATTTGAAATACTTTTTATTTAATTAGGTAACTAAATAGCACATAAAGGGAACATTACTTTTTATATACCAAGCACTGTGCTCAAAACTATTTTTGCAAAATCCCATTTAACCCAAAAGGATCTGATAAACTAGGATACTTTCCATTCCTACAGTGAGGTAGGTGCTTCTTTACTTCCATTTTCAATGGGAAAACAAAGGCTTAAAAAGATTAAATAACTTTCCCAAGGTCACAAAGTTACTAAGTAGCTTAGCCAGAATTTGAAACCAGATCCCTTTTCCCAACTTGGGTAATTACTTAACAACTATACTACCACACTTTAGAACATATCAGCTAATACTCCCGGTATAAGATTTCCTGATTCATGTTGATACTGGAAAGAAAAGAAACTTGAAAAAACAACTTTGTTTTAAGAAGCTTGTTTTGAATTAAAAGTCATTTTTTTGTGCTGGTAACATGAAGACTGATTACTCTTTAGGTTATAGTAATAGCTATTACCTTATGAATGCTCCATGTAAATGCTTCCTCAGAATTTGGTGTTTTTGTCTATCATAATACAAAGGATAGAAAATATCCAAATGCTGTTAACAATGAAACTCTTGTATCCTCCAGACCTCTATCTCAAGTTACGAGATAAAGCCACAATGGTCCTGGTCTTCTAATAATAAAGAATCCTGTCAAGAAATAACTCAAGGAATCTTACCCAAATTGTATATAAAGTATAATTAAGAACCACCCTTCCCCCCTGCCAAAAAAAAGCCTGTTTGGAGGATGAACACTGAATGAATCACCACAAATGGACAGAAGGCAGTTAGATGAAGAGACATTATCTCAGATCACTAACTGCCCTTGTTCTTCTTGCCAGGAGAGAAGGAATACTAACATTAGAAACTTCTGGAAGAGAATAGTGTGACAAACAAATACCAAAGAAGCTAATACAGGGAGAGGGATGGATACTATGCAGTACCATACACTGTGACACTACAGAAAAAGGAGAGATAGTAATGGACTGACTGGCAAAATATGCAAGTTTTTGCCAACTTCTGGTCTCAGAAGTTATTCTTTTGGGTATATGCTCCTTTATCAAAAATAGCCATTTTCCCACCCCTTCCTCTCCCATCACTGCTCTTGGCTATTTCTAGCTGGGATGTTGAAAACTCTCTACACCTCTCCGTTTATGTGCTATATGAATTTCTATCTTCATGTCATCTGTGTGAGGTTTAGGACAACTGAGTAGAACAAATGGACAAAGGCAATAGTTCTTAAAGTTCTAGACTTAAACCATTCTGATGATTTCAGGTGTTACAGACATGACAACAAATTGCATTGAACTGAATACTTGGAAGTTCTCTTTCCAATTCCCTTTCATCCCCTTCTCATATGTCAAGGACAAAGCCTCATCTGAGCCCTGGTCTGACACCTAATACATGCTAATGTGTATCGTCAACAAAGAAAGAACCTCTCTGGCCCCAATACCCCAGGGAGAAGTAGGCAAGAGAATACAGAGAATTTCTGCCACGGGTCAGCAAATTATGGTCCAAAGGCAAACCTGGCCTGCTGTTGAGTTTTGTAATACCCATAAGTTAAGGAGGGATTTTATATTTTTAAATGATTACAAGAAAAAAATCAAAGAGTAATATTTCACATGAAAAATTTACATGAAAATCAAAGTTCTGTGTCCATAGTTTTCCTGGGACACAGCCATGCCCATTTATCTACGTATTGTTTCTTGCCGATTTGGGATTACAATGCAGGAGGTGAGCAGTTGCACCATAAACCACATGGTCTGTGAAGCCAAAAATATTTATTACGTGGCCCTTTAGAGAAAAATGATGCCATCTCCTGCGTATATCATCATTCTGGTCTGCATAGTATTTATTTTAGGTTACCATCAAGCTCTGGTAACTGATACTGGTTTTTTTTTTCCTTTAAGAGGTGATGTCAAATTTCCTTTTTAAATAGACATACTCTAACAAGCAAGGGGACTTCAAGGGAGATAAAAGCGAATAAAATATAGGTGGTATTTAGACCAAAATCAGAAAAACGTGAAGAATATGTGAGAATGGCCAAGGTGGAAAAATAATCAACCAAGGAGATGGGTGCAGGCAGGGAGAGGCTGAGACATAAAACGAAAGACTATGTAAATAAGATATCCAGACGTAGCAATCTGTCTTCTGAGGTGGCAAAGGAGTCTGAAATGTGGACCCCTAGTGGACAGAAGGTCAGGCAGGCTACCCAAGAACATCAGGTTGGCCAGCCTCATCACGGGGAGCAGCGGGTTCTCGCGCAGGCCAAGAATTCCTAGCCTGGCAACTGGGGAGACGGTCAGTCCAAAACAACCAAGGCTGTAAGTCAGGTAAAACAAGAGCAGAAGTCCAAGAGGCTCAGCAGGAGTCTAGGCCAAATGCTTCAGAGCAAGTATCTCTTTGCACTGATAATCTATCCAGTATGACTGGAAGAAGATTCCTGTAGCTTCCTTCACTCTGATGGAAATGTTTCCAAAGTGCAGCGAGCATGAGAGACTTCCTGCATCTTAGAATAAGTTCACATTACTATTGACGACACTCCATCCTCTTCAATGCTTGATATGCACAATGTTTCTTCTTTCACAACAAGGTTTCCCCAACAGTTTGGCTATCGTCTTTTTTAAAATATGTCTTCTGGTACAACAATCTTCCATTACCATATTCATCTCTCATTACTCTTGAATACGCATCTTGTCTGCAGCCTTTCAAGTAAACTTTTTCCCCCAAGACATAATTGTATTGTGGTCTTCCACGAACAACAATTTCTACTGTTGAGTCATAGATACTTTCGTAGCAGTGTTAAAAATTCATCATCTTTTTCTTTCCATATGATTGTTTTTAAAACAAGCTAGTAAAACTTAAAACTTACCATATCTGAAAAAAAAAAAAAGGACCTGAAATGCTGAATTTTAAACTTTGGAAATAAGACAAGTACAACCAAATGTCATCTTTTCCAGCGCGGTATTTCAACTGGTCATCATTTCTTAGGTGGATTAGAATTAGTTTTATCTGCTCTTGACTCAGAAGGCTGAGACAAGAGGTTCCCAATTTTTTTTAAACCACGATGAACTATTTTTATTAAATTCCAAGCACTCCCACACACAGACACTAAGTTTTCATACTTATTTGTTAAGTATTAATTAGTTCACACAGAATATCTACCAAATTGCCAATCAGAGCTCACAGATTGAAATATTTATGGCCAAAAGCCAAAAAACTTAATGTTTTGGTTAACCCCACAAGTCTTATCTCATGCAAATGACTGAATTAACTTTGGGTCTTCTGAAAACTAAAGAACAGCTCAATAAAGTGTACACTTGAAGCTGTGTACACAGCATCCTTTCCTCCAAACCCCCCTCCCAAACAGGACCAATTGACAGATGGGGAGTCAGGCCATTCTGGGGAAGTTGACTCCACCCTGGCTCCAGTGGTTAAAAAAAAAAAAAAAAAAAAAAATGTCACCTAGGGTATGTCAATTGACATCCTCTTCCTCCCTGGCCATGGGGTGGACCCAACAGGCTGGAAAGCACTCCAATTCGAGCTTCAAGAATTTTTCTGAAATTTTAAAGAAAAGATTCGCTATTTCTCTCTCCTTCTTGGCATGTTCAAGGAAATTTCAAGGAAATCTATGACTGAACAGTTGCCAGGCACTATCTTACAAGTGCAAGTAAGGCCAGTCTGATAGACCAACACTGTGGAAAACAGCAGAGAGCGATGGATCAAGTCTCCCGCAGTCTACCTACTAATAAGGACTTTATTAAGTCTGGTTAAGCCTGCCTCATCTGGACTTTCTGTTGCTTACAACCAAATCCAACCTAACTAAAATTCTGAAATACTCAAGGATTGTATTTCCAAAAGCCCTGGGATTCTGGGACCCCAGGCACTGGGAACCACGCCTCTCGTGAGGAGTAGATTTTTATACATTTACATGAGGGTATCAGAATGTGCAAAGTAACCAATTCGTGTTCATGTCAAGCTTGATGAGTATTTTTCAGAGTGTTTGTAACTCCAGGTCAGGCATGTCACTGGGAAAACGATAAAAGATAACAACATCAAGAAACTGCCTGATGTCCCTCCTCTAATTCTAAGATGGCTAGGCCAGCTGCCAGGATTATGGTAGAGCGACATGAGATGAGCCGGCTCCAGGTGGCTCACTCATTGAAAATGCTTTCAGCTAGCTCTGCATCAAAAGGCACAACTTAACCATTTCAATAACATCCTTAATTTTCAGAGAAGGGAGAAAATTCATGACCATAGAAGACTTGCTTTAAGCTTGCCATATGAAGTGGGAAACTTTACAAGCAAGATTAGATGATTAAAAAAAACAAAACAAAAAAACCCACATTAAATGCTTTAAATATTCCTATAAACTAGGGAGTCTGTGAGGCTTTTTGGGTTTCTGCCCCTGGGTGTGGAGGAGAGAGACTGTTGGCCTAGTAGAAGAAAATAAAAATCAATGGGGAAAAAAAAAAAGGCTGGTATTTAGGGTTTGCGCTTTGAAGTCCTCAGTTCAAATCAAGACACAACCTATTTGGCTGATTTAAGGATTCAGAAGTTGAAAAGAATGAAGTTTGATGGACAAGGCCAAAACTGGAATAAAACCCTCACATGTCTCTCTATGCAAAGTAGTCTTAGTTTTTGCTCCATTTGAAGGAGAAGAAAATGAGGTAGTATATATGCAAGTGGATAGGTGAAAGGTGATCATTCCACCAGTGAGCAGTGCCTTCTTGATATGCTGCCTGAAATGTGGGAGACAGGGCCCCCAGGAACCGGCTTGGAAGGAGATGTTGACCAGAAAGAGAAAGCTAACCTGGTGTTTTTAAGAAATATGAGCAGGTAACAGAAAGCAGAGAGGTAAGAAGAAAGAAGAAAACAGGAGGGAAGAGAGGAGAACAGAAGGGACAAGTTAGGCTTCTGGAGGTCATTGATCTATGGAGAAAGTAGTTCAAGGACAAATTTAGTGGGGGCAAATAGGTATTTTAAGAACAGTGCTGTTGAACATGTGACTCTAGACTTCTCTGATACAAACTTCCTGGAACTTCCTAAACTCCAATGTCCTCTATGAGTTGTGTGGAAGGAAATTATGGATAGGAGCTAACTTCCAACTCCAAGAGGAGAAAAGAGAACAGTAGTGAGAAGAGAGAGTATCAAGAGTTCTTTAACCAAAATCAATCATGAAAATGAAGTCTCCAGGAATCCTCATTGGAATTCCCACAGGGAATAAGATAAAGGCTCAAGCCAATTTTATTAGAATCTCAAAAGTCAGGGTGACCTCAGTTGATTAATGACTTCTCAACCCATTATGACAAAGCTCTCAGTAACATGGTCAACTAGAGACTCCCAGGAGACACGTGAATGCTATCCCAACATTGACACGGTGTGAAGACCTGCACCGTTTTGCTAAATCTATTTTCTTAAAATGAGTGTCACCACCCGTAAAGGATTCACATGAATTTCACAGTACTGGCAGTATGAGTAGTGGGTGGCCCTGAAGCTTTTTAAGGTGTTACAAACCATTCTAACCCTTTAGTAAATGTCCAATGTAAGGAATCAAGACAAGAAGTAGAAACTGAAGTCTACCAACGTGGGAGGCAAGTTTTGCCAGGGTGACATTTTATAGAACGCTGAAAGGAAATCACTTTGTGGCTACTTGAAAAGGGGGGTGGGCACTATCTCATTCTCCAATCAATATTACCAAACAGCCTTCAGCAATAACATTTCTTTGGTTGTCAGGAAAAAAAAAAAAATTAAAGACCTGGAAGTCTTAACCATTACCATTATTAGTAATTAAGAAGAGGTACAGGGAAGAAAAAAAAAATTCTTAACCACAATCACTGGCAAAGGCAATGAAAGCAACGAGCTTCCCATATGCATTTTAGCAGATGAATGGATTTTCAAAGAAGAAAAATATCACCCCAAATGAAAAGTTAACACATTTATTGACCACACTCTTAGCCCATATTTCACAACATAATGGTAATCTTGCTGAATTCTGTAAAATCCTATTATAGATCATTTAGCATTTACTATAGCATTTAAAGCAGCCAGGCTTCTGTGTTGGAATGCATTTGTTGGGGGGGGGGGTATAAAATTCTATGTGTTGGGCTGAACCTCACACACTCTAGAAGGGAACTCCATCTTTCCTCTACTGCCCTCAAGTTGTAGCACACAGAGCAGAATCCTCCCGAGTCGGCCACTCCTGGGACAGACTGATACCCAGCCTCTCCCCACTTGCTAACTGAGGTGGGAAAGGCTCCCAAGTGTACATATGTGTGCTTAAGGGAACAGTGCATGCTCATGATACATATACAAATACACAGTGATACATATGAATGTATATAGGAATACATATATAAATATGTACATGAATATGTATACAAATATGAATATGTATAGGTATGTGTCTGAAGCGTGGCCTACAAATCTGTCATCTTCAATGTGCAGAAAGATTTTTCTTTATCTCATAAGGCTGACTTATTTCCTGATCTCCTTCTCCAGCCAGTCTTTCTTCTCCCCCCATCACTAAATGTACCAGTCTCTCTCTATATATATATACTTATTTCCTTGGCTTCCAATCCACATCTCCAGCCCAGTTACCTTCCCAAGGTTATGTTCAATGTGTATTTCATCATCTTCCAGAAAGATTCTGCCTGAAATTAACTCTTGCACCTAACATGGTATCCAAACCTCTGCTCATTGCTTCCCAGCCTGTCCCTCTCCTCTTCTGGGAACAAGTGCTGGGAACACTGATTTTCCCAATCGTCCATCATCCTCACACCAAGTCCAGTGGATAAAACTTCACGGGTTTTTGTACACATCCCCCCATCACTGTCTTTCCAACCTTTTCAACTACCCAGAGTTGAAAGACTTGGGTTTCGGCTCTTCAGAAACATCACAATTTCCTCTAATTTGGGCTCTCCATATATTCTATGAAACAATGACAAATGAACTTTCCTGGAGCTCCGCTCTGACCAAGAGAGATCTGTGCTCATAAAAACCCTGTTCATGCCCACTGGCTGTGTAATCAGAATCTTCAAAAGGCTGGTCCTTGAGTCACAGAGCCAACTGTAAATCATGGCTCCATCTCACCACTTTGTGCCTCTGGAAAGATCACATATCCTTTCCACGACTCAATTTCCTCACCTGTATGGTAATCTATGGATAGTAAGAGTACCCCCTTCATTGGATTCATATACGGAGTAAAATATAATGAACTGGAAATCACTATGCTTGATGCCTTGTCCATAGCAAATGTTATCTGCTATTACTAATAGTAAATAACGGTACCAAATAAATCACTTGCTTGTGAACTCAATTTGAAGTTCTCCATGGTAGTATGTCAACTACCTTTCCAACTCATTTTCTCTCTTCCTCTTTATGAACTCCATGTCCTAGCCAAAGGGAATTATTCATTGTTCTCCTCAATTATCATGCTTTTTGGTCTCTGTTGCTTATTCATTCTGTTCCCAAGAACCAGAAAACCACATTTCTTCCCCTAACCCAAATACCTCAAGCTCACCTCTTCAGGAGGCTGTAGCTTATATTCTCCATGGGGTTAAAGAAATATCTCACTTCTCTAAACACTTTATTTCTTTTTTTAAAGATTTTTTTATTTATTCGTATGTCAGAGAGAGAGAGAGAGAGCACAAGCAGAGGGAGAAGCAGGCTCCCTGCTGAGCAAGGAGCCCGATGCGGAACTCGATCCCAGGACCCTGGGATCATGACCTGAGCCGAAGGCAGATGCTTAACCGACTAAGCCACCCAGGTGTCCCTAAACACTTTATTTCTAAAGACAGCATCTGAGTACGAACTTATGTCTTCTCAAAATTGTCTACAGCAAATTTAGACATACCCTGAGCTATCAGATCCATACGCAAGGAATAGGGTACAGGTGAAGGAATCAAAAGATCATCCCCTGCACACTCCTGGGCATCATCCATCTCTTGCAACACTGAAGTCAAACACCGGCTTAATAACTTGATCACTTACTAGTTAGTAAATATATCACTTTGTCTTGGTTAAGTTAATGTCAATACAATTGTTAACAATCAAGGATTTTATACCGAAAATACCTAAAAGTATACTTCTTTTCTTTGCCCGTTATAAAATAAGCCTTTTAGATGCTTTAGTAAGCCATCTTGAGAACAAATTTTGGCTGTCAGTGAAACCAGCTCATACCTAAATGACTTAATATTGCCTGTAATCTGCCTCTTTGAATTCATATTGTTTATTCCACAGAATATACATAAACTCCCTACAGTGGAGTGTGAACAAATTCTCGAAAGTGACATATGCATCTGTGATTATTACACATTATCAGCTCAATAACCACACCCATGTCATCTTCAAATGGTATTTATTAAGGACCCATATGTTCCTACTCATGACAAAAACAAAGCTGCTGTTCAGTTCAGCTTCTATTTACTTCAACGTCTAATGCTCTTAAGAGAATGGATGGTTCTCTGTTATTGAAAAAGTTTGTAACTGTCAAAACAAGAAACCGACTTGGTTATAGTCAGAGGCTTATAATGCCAATACCAAACCACTGCCAGAACATACACTAACCAAAAAAAAAAAAAAAAAAAAAAAAAAAAAATTCCGTCAATTTTTCCGCTTGAAAGTCTGTTTCTATGCATTGCCTATATATCCAGCCAATTCAAAAGGGATGAAAAGTAAAAATCTTTTGCTGTCATGTAGCCAATACAGCCAGTGGATTTCCTTTTCTAACTTTATTTTTTGAATGTCCTGTAGACTCATCATAAATCATTTCCAATCTAATTTTCCTGCTTCCCAATTTTAACTGTCGGCCTTATTTAAAGAATTGCCTCTATATTTAACAGATTCC
This sequence comes from Neomonachus schauinslandi, assembly GCF_002201575.2. Taxonomy (NCBI): domain Eukaryota; kingdom Metazoa; phylum Chordata; class Mammalia; order Carnivora; family Phocidae; genus Neomonachus; species Neomonachus schauinslandi. The sequence goes on along the minus strand of NC_058403.1, from coordinate 176,666,891 downwards.
ATATCCATTCTGAGAGCTAGTAAGCTAAAAAAGAGTGTGTTGTTCTAAAATGCATCATTCAACTGCCTGACTCTTGAAGCAGCTTAAATGTTCAACGTCCAATTGTCTTACCTAGCAGTGATTTGAAAACTACATATATGACTTTCCAGTAATAAAGAAAATCACAGTTTAGCGCACGTTCAACACCTAGGTTTCAGGTGAGATGATTTATCAATGTGCATTCTCTCAACCCAGCCTGAGTGTACAACACTTCATCAACGACAAAAAACACGAGTATTTAACAGAACACACTGCCAATTTTCTTTTTCAGTGAAGTAAGATACACATTGTAATAGTGGGCACTTTTTTTTCCCCCCCAACCAGTAGGCTATTATGCCTTTTATTAAAATTAAAAATTAAATAAGGCTTCCCAAAACAAAAGGTAACAGTTGACACTTAGTTGCTTTCAAGAGTCCTCTGGGGAGAAAAAGGAAGAAGAAAAAAATGCAGTGGCAGTTACAACAAATTAACAACATATAATAAAAATGCCATAAACATGCGGCATACGTCATAAATCTAATCAAGTCTACAAGGCGGGCAGATAAAAATGATTAACTGCCACTACCCTTGAAAAGAAAAGAAAAATTTTGTCCCTTGTTATTCATCACAGCTAATGTTCTGACCCTAAATCTAACATGTAGATCGAATGATCTTTAGAGTAACACACTATACCAAAGAGAATGGCCTTTTCACTTCCTATTTTATTTTCTGAGAAACCAAGAAAGCACAAATTCTAGTGCCACTTTTTCATTAAAGGTGTGGCTTTTGGGGGCATTAATAAAGGTTCTCAGAGTCTTTATCAACAGAAAAAGAAGTAACAATAACAACAGAAAACTCCCCTAGTCTCTGTGTACTGACAGGACAAATGTACAAAAATACTACCTGTCTCAAGGTAACATTCAGTCACTTTTTATTGGCTAGCCGCATTCTTTCCTGATTCTGATAAGTTACCAATTCAGCCAAGGCCTCCAGCCAATGAGGAATATATATGCTAAATCTGTAAGGTGTGGAGATGAACTTCAGGGGAAGGAAATAATAGGAAAACGGCAGCTTGCTCAAGAGGTAGGTTCTGTGGCATAACAAAGGCTTGGATAACTTCCATGACAAAGACTATCACCTTGACAGGTAGCAGGTCTGAGACTGTTCCTTAGAGTTAAGATTCTCCAGGCAGATCCTCTGTGACAAGAAGGGTTACCTAGAGTGAAGATTAACACGCTGACGTGTAAAAAAATAAAAAATTACGATTTTTTTTTTTTTAAAGCTGAAGAGGTTCAAATGAACAAACTCCTACTTGTTCCTTAAAGGAAAAACAAAGAGCTTTCAGAAACATCTCCTCTGAGAGATGTAAAAGAATATGAGTAAATTATAACAATTAAAAACCATTAAAGATAGAATAATTGAGAATACCTGTTTGGGTAACAATGACTTTCTTGAATTCCTCATAACAGAGGCTCTATTTTTAATCACCCTTTCTGCAAAAACTTGCATAATTTAACAATAATTGCGGATTTTTAATTTTTATACATCCACAAGAACATAAGTGAAAACCATAAATTATATACTAACTCCAGCTGTTAAATGTTGGCATTTTGTCTTAAAAAAAAAAAAAAGTTCAAAAATCTGTTTCCTTAAACCAAGGAAATGTGGGAAAAGGCCATCCTGCCAGTGGAAATCTTCAGCAGCAGAAAAGCTCCTGCTGTGGTTTCTTGCCGAGGCAGCAAACTCTACTGAAAGAGAAGTTGCTGCCAACTCAAATACTGTTTGCTTTCACACCCAAGAACAAACTGTGTGCATGGCGGAGGCATCCGAAGGGCTGGGGGCAGCAGCTGGAGGGGACTGCCGAAAGGTAACCGTGGTGTCAGAGCTACTGTAAACTGGTTCTCGAGTTTCTATCAGCAAGTCAGCATCCCAGAAAACAACCCGGTGCCTTCTCCGGCGGCTCAGAGCCCTCAGTCAGTACCTGCCTGCCGTAATTCAAAACCTCCTTTTTCCAAGTCCCCAAGCCAAGGGACTTTTCAAAGAAATCACCCAGACAAATAAAACACACACTCCTTGGGTGTGCTTCTAAGGGCCGGCAAGGTTCAGGTTTAAATGGGAGTAATGAGGAATGTCCCTGTCTCGGGGCGACATGCAACCTGCTTTCTCTGTAAGCAGGAAATGCGAAGGAGGTGTTCACTGCAACTTGTACACCAAGGGCAGAAAGTTCTGCCATCGCAAATATTATGAGTCCAAGGGTTTTCTGCCCCAAAGACCCTCCAAGTTACCTGGGTGCCCCCACGGATGGCTGTCACTAGGGATGTGCCAGGGGGAGTCAAGGATTCTGCAAGGAAGAAAAAACCACCCAAGTCTCCAAAAAAAAAAAGACACTTCCACCATGACGACTTTCTGTTCTAGTTTCAAGTAAACAAAGGCCAACTTCTTGTTGGGATAGTACCGTTGAAGCCACAAATGTAAAATGGTCAAATAACAAAGATTTTTTGTTTTTCTTTCCTTTGCCCATAGTGTTTTGAAATAATAGTTACAATTATCACGCAGTTGGTTAAATTGGTCAATTTCATGCCATGTATATTTCACAATTAAAAAAAAAAAAGGATTGTGCAATGCCACGGTGGTGAAAAGAAAAGAGCCCTCGGTCTGAGCTATCTGTTAGGAAATTCTGCCTCCCCGTGCCTGGCATGCTGCAATTCCAGAATCAAACACAGTTAATCATTTTAAGGAACAATCCTTTCCAAGGTAGAAAATCACAGTGTTTCTTTGAAAACCCCTACTCCATCTACTCCCCCCTTTTCCCTAAACACTGTTATTTAAAACAGCTCACAAAAAAGTCCTGGGTGCAACACATGTATATGGAGGAAATGGTGACTCTGTGTGAATGGAAGATCTAAATATTCACCGTCTATAATAAGAAAGTTTACCTAGGGCAAAAATATCACATACTCCCAATTCCAGATTGGATCCAGTAAGGAGTCAGTATTAAGAGTCAACTTTATTGACTTCCCCTAGTTTAAAATTAGAAACCTTTTTCTTACTGTCTTAACCACCCACACCTACTGCCCCCACCACAAGAAGTTTAATGGTTTAGACACAGGTTAAAAAAAAAAAAAAAAATCTGTCCAACTAAACAAAGACTGCCTTTCTTCCCAAATAAAAAAGAGTGTAAGAATTTGCCAACTGTTCCCCCAAGATACAATCCTATAGCAAATTCTTCTTGCCTCGAGAATGATTGATGTGATGTCCTTCCCCTCTGTCAACGCTCCCTACCTTGTCTGGTCGCTGGTGAAAACCAGGAAGCCACAGACACACACTTCAGGCTTTTGCTTGTGCGGGCCTCAATTCTCCAATGCCAGGCTGCCGCCAATGTCCTTGCAGCCAATGGTAAACAGGCCACAGGGTTCAAGTTAACTGCGGAGCGTTACCACACTGAACATCTGGTCATGAATGAACGGATTGCCCACTAACTCTCAGCATTGGGCAGCTGATGAAAAATTCAACATTTTCCTTGTTGGCACAGTTGTTTTGGAGAATTCTCTAGAGCTTCCTGAATTATATTAAGAAAATTTCACTGCAGCAATCTATATCTGTGAGAACAGCTGGTGTTGAAAGGGATCTGCTGCTCTCTCTCCGTGCTGGGGGACCTCGTGTTGGATCAAGACAGTTTTACTACATTTGTCCTTGAAAACGTAGCCTTCGCTCTGAGGTATCGGGCAAAGCAAATGGCAGGAAAGGCAGCTCCCGGTTGCTGGATTCCACACAAACGAACCTCTTAATTCAGGGTGAAAAATCTATTACCCAGCTGAGAGGACAGTAAGATCGAAACGGTGCATGACGAAGACCTGTCTCAGAATTTCCCTTAGAGAAAATATATCCAAATGGTCATCAAAACTATGGCTGGGGTCTGTGATCCGATTGGCCTCGTTAGCCACTGGACATATTTTGAAGATTGTCAGTATGAAATAATAGTCCTTGACAAAACCCAACGAGATGCAACGTGTCCAAATATTAGTTTTGCACCACATGATGGATTTTAAAGTTAGCTAAGTCTTTTATTAAACCTAAGGATGACACAGTTCGAGCAAATCACATGTAATATGTTCTGTTATGTTCTGCACTGGAAGAAGCCACATTGACAGAAGTGGTCCATTGATGCCTGAGAAGAGAAATTCTCTAAAAATATAACAGTAGCGTTTAAAGAAATTAACTTGTTAATGGATATATGTGATATATTATTATTCTTTTTGCTGAAAAAAAAAGGAAGTGGTAAACTTAAGTCAAGCTAAATTTAGGCTATTATCTATGCAGCATAAATTTCACTTCTGTGTATAAATGCTAACTTGCATATTTCTCCATGGTAACTAAACTATGATTAAAACAACAGTGAAACCAGCCTTTAAAGCCACCTGTTTAACTAGGAACAACCTAATTTACAAAAATACTTAAACTTTGGAAATTTCATGGGCATCTCTATCACGCTTTTCCCGGTAGAAAGCTCACTTTTCCATGAACACATAATTGCAATGTACTTGGCCTGGGTCGCGATCATTCTTTTTTTAACTGGTGTAATTTTCCCATGTATTGTTCACTCTAACATAAGTGGTATTTAAGATTATAAAGAAGAAGACTCTAATAACTCTTTCCAAAAAGGAAGTGATTTTACCGCTTGGAAGGGATTAATTTACCTAGAAAGTATCTCCCACATTTCACAAAAAGAACGAAAGGAAATTCCACACTGAGTGACGATTTGAGATGGCAAGCCACATTTACACCAGTTTTTTTCTTTTATTGAGATAGCCTTGTAATTTACTAATGAAGAAATGGGCTATTTTATTGGTGAAATTAAAGAAATAATTATAATATGTCCAAGAATAGTAAAAATGTAGGTATAAGCAGTATTTTCTTATTTAATTATAAAACATAAAAGTAGATTTGAATGTGAATCATTTTGAAACCTTAGAATTAGGTTTAGAATTTAAATACTGAAAACCCCTTGAAGTCGAAACATAATCATAATAGGTCAGGTTTGGTGTGAAAATCATGACTCATGTTCATGACACATATTCAGAAATGCCTCATACTAAAACTTTATTATAATCAAAAATTGATCCTCAGGTTTTGTTTTTTTTTTTTTTTTTTTTCGGTCTCCTGGTCTTTACATGATGTAATGTCTAAGGCCACATTTCACACTGTTAAGTAATGATGACTGTGTAAGACTCATGATAAAAAAAACTCATAAAATGTCACAATTTATAATTTTATGTATACTTGCCTCTGTAATATCACGTACATTTGCACAGTGAATGCTAATTAGATAACAATGGTATTACTATAATGTCTATAAAACCTGCCTTTAAAACCAAATTCTGTTAAAAATAGTCTTTTCAAGCTGACATAGCCCATTTCCAGGGTCATATTTAAAATAATTAGCACCACTGCGAGTAAATGTTCTAATAAAACTCGAAAATGACTTTCTAAGCAGAATGCAAAATTCTCTAAAACTTAACAATAAAGTCTTCCAGTAATCTGAGATCATCTTTCCAAGGGATGTCTATGAAATCAAAAGAGTAGAGTAAGATCTTAAAATTCAGACTCCCTAGGGCCATTTACATGGCTCCTGAAACTAATCTTGGAAAACCAAACCAATGGAATCTGTTATCCTTGCTGATTCCTTTTTTTTTTTTCTTTAAGATTTTATTTATTTATTTGAGAGAGACAGTGACAGAGAGCACAAGCGGGGAGGAGAGGGAGAAGCAGGCTTTCTGCTGAGCAGGGAGCCCCTGACTTGGGGCTCGATCCCAGGACCCCAGGATCATGACTCGAGCCAAAGGTGGACACTTAACCAACTCAGCCACCCAGGCGCCCTACTGTGGCTGATTCCTTGACACACAGAGATGTTCTGCTAAGCAGAGCGAGAAGTTCTGAGAGGTGGATGGAGACAAAAGCCGACTCTTGCACCATAAATGTCAACTACCTAGACCCAATTTCCACAATAATTACCTTCTCCCAAAGAACAACATGTAAACTACTCATCTCCACAAGCCTAAATCCAAGGTGACCAGGAGTTATCTTTGAAGGCACGGAATTTTTGTCTTATAAAAACTACTGTGATCCTCTTTAAAGACAAGCCCTTAAAACTAACGGTAAACCTTCTTTTTGGACTTTCCCATATTTCAAAGTCAGCCCAGCTAAGAGATAAGTAATCTAGGAAACAGAATCCCATAGGTGGGGCCATGTGTTCTCACATTCCAGACCTTAAAAAAGGTCAGGTACCTATCAATGTGAACCAGTATCTAGGAACCACTTACTGAATAAGGTAACTATATACATCATCAATGTATCTGCTAGGTCTTTCCACAAGTAATAGAAAAACTCCTTAATGGATAGAAAAATACACTGTTATAATTTTAAAAAATTAGGTATTTTTAGCAGGTAAGGTTATCAACTGAGAATTATCAATTACAACAGCTACGTAATATCTGCATACGATTTTGCATTTACCAAGTAGTCATCTTGAGCCCTAAGTCATTTCAACATTATACCAACCTTGTGTCAAAGGTATTATCAGTCCATGATGATACGATTCATTGGGGAAACTAAATAGCTTGTCCCAGCACAGCTGAGACTTATCTTGGGACTCCAATTCCAGTGCTCCATTTGGATAATACTTCTTATTTAGAGAACTGCAGTGGATAAATCCAGGTAAAATCACCCATTTTCTTTCTAGTTAATACCTGGAGACTGCTTAATTGATTCAACTACACAGCTTATGACTGAACAGATTCCTGGTTCTCTTTTAGCTTAAAAATAATAGAGCAACCAGACTCAGGGATGACATGATCATGGTCTACAGACTCCAAGATCAGGCGCCAACTAATTCTCTTGCCCAACCAATTTCCCCTCTCTATCTTGTACACCTCATTCTGGCCACACTGGTCTTCTTTCTGTTCCTCAAATTCACCAAGCTTGTGGCACCTTAGGGTCTGAGCACTGGTTATTCCTAAGCCTGGAAGGCTTTTCTGCCACGCTTCTCCTGGTTGCCTCCCTCTTCCCATTCAGATCTCAGCTCAAACGTCACCTCCTCTGAGAAGCCTTCCCTGGCTACCTTCTCTAAAGTGGCCCAGAGGCAGTCTTATTCCATTGCCCTGTCTTATTTCTCTGCATAGCACTTTTCTCTGATACTATTCTTTGTTGTGTTTAGTATCTGTTCCCAACTAGGATGTCAGCCACACACCAGCAAGGTTCTTGTGGTGTTGTGAACAGTTACACTCCTGGCATACAAAGTCTTTAATAGATACTTGTCAGATAAATGAATGGATCATATCCCACATCACATCAGTCCCCAATAACATATTCTCTCCAAGAACCCAAGTCCCTCTGATATGGTCAATGTTTGCAAATTTTCTGTATGAATGGGGGAGGGGATTCTATTTACAAATTACTTGTCTGCTTCAAAATATGTTTTCAACGCCCTGCAAAAGATACACTGAGTAAGAGACAACTTTGAACCATTGGGAAACAGAAATGGGTTACAGAATGCTGAGTTTGGTTATACAAATCCTTTTCACGTTAATTAATCATTCCATACACAGGAGGAAGCCCAGAGGAGAAGGAGCAACCAGGGTCTCAGTGAGAGGGAGGCAGTCAGCAGAGTTGAGTCAAGGCCTCCCTTTACTCTAGTGCCAGGCTTCAAGAACCCGTGAGTGCGGCCCAGGACAGCATCAAAGCACAGTGACAATCCTGCAACGTCGTGAGCACTGACCACACAGAGCAGGGGCCTCCCTGGGGGTGGGGGGTGGGGGGGATGTCACCAGAAATGTGCTGCCCGATGACAGCAAAAATACCCAGCCCTGACTGTGTGCTCACCCTGGGCCAGGCACCCGGGAAGCTTCTTCTATACACTATCCCATTTAGCCCTTATCTCAAGATCAGGATGTAGGCACACTATTATCATGTCGTTTTTGCAAATGAGGAAAATGATCCTGGAAAGTTTAAGTACTGTGATCCTTGCAGGGCCAGGATCTGAACCCAGAAGTCTGAGTCAAGGCCAAAGCTCTTATCCCATTGGTTTGTGTCCAGGGAAGGCAGGCTTTCTAACAAGCGCTCCATAAAGCCTTTAGGAGCCCTGGTCAGGTAAGATCAGGCCTGAGCAACCTGGCTTCAAGTAACAGAGATTCTGGCAGAGTAAGGAAAGTCAGCAACTGAAAAGTCACAGCTGGTGACAACGAAAGAACAGGTATGTACGGGCAGGGCCACCGACATAAGCTGTGGGGTCCAGAGTAAAATGAAAATGTGGACCCCTTGTGTGCAATTATTAAGAGTTTCAAGATGGTGGGGCACTTGGGTGGCTCATTCAGTTAAGCTTCCAACTCTTGATTTCAGCTCAGGGTAATGGGATTGAGCCCCGTGTCAGGCTCTGCACATAGCGGGGAGTCTGTTTCTCTCACCCTCTCCCTCTGCTCCTCCCCACACTCATGCTCTCTCTCTCAAATAAATAAATCTTTAAAAAAAAAAAAAGACTTTCAAGATGGTGACAGCAGCACATTCTACCAAGGGTAAGGCCCTTTTGATCACAGGGCCTGGGGTGGCTGTATGGGTCTCACGACCATGAAGGCAGCCCTGGTTCTAAGTACTTTTTGTCTCTGAAACTTAACTCCCTGCATTTTCATTTCAGTCCTCTCTTTATAAGGGTCAATACATGAGTCATAAAGAACATGTGCATTCTAAATGAAAGAGACAGTCAAGGGATAGAGAACACATGCGAATTTTTCTGACTTGATTCTCTCAAGTGTCAAAGGGTTGGGTATGAGCCATCAAGTGGCAGTCTCTGGAATTACATGATGGATGCCTGGGAGACAAAAATCAATTTGGAAGGGACTGGATCTAACTGGATTCTCAGGCTCCAAACTTTAAATTAGGGGGATGGCAACAAGCCATCTAAATTGCTCTATTATTTACGTGGACACGTATTTGCAGTTTGGGAAAATTTTATCTGGATGGATTTGCTGGTGATCTCCAAGTGATATGCTGAATGCAGGCTACCGTCCAAGTGGTTTTTGTGATTCATTCTACAAATACTTCCCAAATGTACATGATGTGTCAGGTAATGTGACAGGACAATTCCTGCCTGCATGGAACTTACAGACCAGACACAGGGGAATAAACATTAAGTAATATGACAAATACTACAAACTGTAATCACCAAGTACGGTAAATGTACAAGAACTCTCAAGTCTGTACTTCCATGACAGAGAGCACGAGGAGGACCTTATACCTTCCACTGAGAACAGGACAGTGTTACGAACACCCCAACAAACCTCTCGCTAGCCTCACCGAGTTCATCTAAAAAAAAAAAAAAAAAGGCTAAGTCTTCCATTTATACTACTTTAAGCACTTTTCTGTCCGCCCTGGAAGAGACAGAAAAATTCCTATGTCCAGCCCAGTGCGGGGTTCCACACTACACAGACCCTGTCCTACGGTGTAACTCTCTTCCATACAAAATTTTACAGGGAAGTGAAGGAAGAAGGAGGAGAAAGTGGAAGGAGGGGGTGAGGAAGAGAGGGAGAGGAAGGAGAGGAGGGAGAGAAGAGGGGGGGAAGAGAGGAGAGCAAGTACAAAGAAACAGATCACTACCTTCTGACCATAGCAAGACTTTAAGAAATAACCACTTTCTTCATTCCTGCCCCCCTTCCTCCTCCAAAAGCTCGAGAACACTCTTCAAACCACTCATAGCTTCTATCACTCCAGGGTCTTAACATTATTTTAACAGAGCTTTGCATGTGCAAATAATACTAAAACCAAAAACAGTGCCTCTTCCTTAGAAGCATCCATCGAATCTGAGCGTATAGATGTCAAGTCCACGAGTGCGATACGTATGTCAACAGCGTGTAAGTAATATCTTGTCTCCACGAGCTTCTGATCTCTTTGAATTCTCAAATGAACCTCTCGCTCACTCCCTCGCTCTTTTTGAACCGTGCTGGACAGAAGTGTTAGAGAGTTCAGTTCTCGCTATGAGGCACGAAACAAATGGAAGGATCTCTGCCAGCCCTTGAGTCTCACGAGTTTCTTCTAAACACCTACTTTGCTGGTGTAAGCTAATGCGAACCTTTCTCACCCTGTTTGAATTCCAACGTAAAATTTGTACACAACAATAAAACGTGTGGCTCATTTGTCATGCTTCCATGAGCTACTATGTCACTCACAACACGAACCACAGGCTGGGTGTGCAGAGCGATTTCATTCCTTTTTCACATCACTCAATTGAGCCTTCTGTAGAAAAGCTTTTAACAACCACATCTGGCCTTTAATAAATCACTGCACTTTGTCTTCCTGCCAAAACTCCTCTTTTATCTAACTTACATCTTCATGATGAGATAGGAAATCACGCGTTATGGTGGTGACAAACAATTGTAATTATGTCATTAGTAGCCATTTAGTCGACAAAGGTGCTCAAAAAGGAAATATAATGCACAATAAGAAATCTAGGGTAATACAGTGATCACAGTTCTAATCCGCTTTTACTTCATGAGTGTAAAAAGCTGGCATAATTCTTGGGCACAGCATGCATTAACAGCATACCACTTTATGAACTATGTAGCTATTTTATTCCCCTATCTACTTAAAAATAAAAAAGCATGTAATAGCTTGATTTAGACATAAAAGTTATTTGTGATGCCTCACTGATTATAATATTTATTTTTCGACTTTTCGTAGAAGTGACTTTTTGTGTTAGGAAAGAAACTCGAGCAACTGGGGTTTAGGAAATGTAATGACCATATAAGTGCATGTGTGTGCACACAGACATGGGAATACACTCTGGTGTACATGGATGAGTGCATATATTATGGAGATGTGTGCGTATGTACATACACACATTCCTACAGGAGTCAGCCCATAAGGTAATACATTCTCGAAGGACCCCAAGTACTGAAGAAAAAACTATGCAAGAGAGCGTTTTCTTCAATGGGCTATTTATCCTGTATCCCACCACCTCCCACCATGTAGATGAGTAATAAGAAATTCCAGCAGGTTTCAAGTTAAGTAACTATTTGGGTATTGCTAAAGTTCTAAAAATCCTACACATTCCTCCAAAGTCAATAAAAATCAAAGGCCTGATTCTGCACAGACCAGAGCTCTATGATCTACCCAGACTGAGCTACTAGTTGCATCTTGGGGAGAAGCAAGGGGTGGGGGTTTGGGAGGTAAAACTTATGATAATCTACAGCCTATTGAGGTGGAACATGAAGAAATGTCCTCTCTTACCGTATCTCCACCTTTGAAACGCATAAACCTAAAACATGTAAGTAAAAAAACCCGGAAGGCAACGTGCTCAAACTTTAACAGGAGCAAAATCATGTCATGTGGGACCTCAGCCAGCCACGTGGACCTCCCCACATCTTACGAACCCTCACATTATTGTGAAATCTCTACACGAGAAGAGCTTTCAATCAAGTCATTTAAAAATGTCCCTTTGTTAATACAACAAACATCTAGTAAATGCCTACTATGCTCCTCGTCAATCTGTTCATCCCAAAATAACTAAGATGGAGACAACAGTGATAAAAAGTTAAAATGGGAAATACTGATGCCAAATCTAATTAATCCAATGTTAACAATTATGACCATTATTTCCACACATGGACATTTTTTCTAAATGATAAGCTTTTAGTTTTCACCTTGCACTTGGCAGTGCATTGCTTTTCTGGGAGGGTCTGGGGCTGAATTCATAAAAATTTTTAAAAATTAAAAAAAAAAAACTTCTATCTTCAATATTGAGGTAAATCTTGTTGAAATCCTCCACTGGCTAATTAAGCACAGGATAGGCACAAATGCACTGAAATCATTTGTTTCAACATTTTAATAAACAATATAAAAACCAGGTACTTAATTGGATCGGGTGTTTATGACACAGATCTTGTCTGTTTCCTTTATTTACATAGAATCAATGTTTCACATTTCCTTTTATCCGAATATAAAGTGTCCAATTTCAAAAGATGCTTGTGAGAGAACAGAAGCTGGATTATTTTTCCAGAAGTTTTGTGAAGAAAAGAAGAAACTCCCATATCCATGACACACATTGTCTAAGACACTGACTCCCCCATTTTTCAATATACTGGGGGAGGAATTAGAAAGTGACCATTACAGACAAGGACAGAAAGTAAAATTAGAATAAGCAGAGGCTTTAAGAGAACACACGAGTGGGAGGGAAGTCTAAATTCCATGAAAACAGAAGGGGCTTCAGCCAAATTGATGTATATGCTATCTGCTTGATTCTCCCTTCATCGGGCTAAGGTCCGAGGATGTCTTTTAGTAGTGGAGTCCTTGCTACCCCCACTCAAAAAACTTTGACATTTAGAATTTTATTTTTCTAAGAAAAGCTTATCTGGAACTCACATGCTTCTCTAGTTACATATGAAAGAAATTGTACTCACATCAACATTATCTTTATTTATCAACTCCCCTGCACAGTGCCCCATGGGTACCAGCAGTTCAAAAGTTCAAAAAGGTTTTTGAAAATAAACCAAGATAGAAAACAGGCACCAATTCCTATTTGGAACTTACATTCTCGTGCCTTCTAGCATTCTCTGGATGATGGATCAAGAGGAATGATAAAAGATAGTGAGGCAGCTGCCAGGGGAGGGTATCAGTTGGTGTGGATGGCATTTCTCATGCTGACTGAAAAATTCATCTGGTCCCCACAAGCTGTCAGGCCTAAGCATGGGACAGATCTACATATCACACCTCAGGATGAGAAGGAACACTGGAGGCCTCATTCACTCAGAAATTCTTCCTCCCTTTTATTCTTACATTTTTGTTTTCTTTCACTCTGTTTTTGTGTGCTGTTGCTTCAAACATTTCTCTCTGGGGCTCTCTTAGCCCCCCAAAAGGAATGGCAGAGAAAGCTCAAAACCAGCCTGTGTGTGGGGACAACCCTCGCTGGGCTCTCCTGCTGGATTAATTGGTGGATGCCTTCCTTCTCTAAACCATGTCACTATCTGAAACAGAAAATGAGGCTCTTGCCATTCAAACAATGTAGTGGGAATCTCTCTATTCAAACAGATGAAATCAATGGACACAATGCGTCGTGAATTGTCTGCTACAAGATACTAGAGCCCTAAGCAGACCATTACTTCCTCTTGAGGGCACCAATGCAGTCCGGCTCAAATAAGCAGTTCTTGGACAGAGCTATCCTCCTCCACTTCCTCAACAGACTGTAGACTCCTTGCGGGAAGACAGGACAGACCAACATCTTCCTCCTTGCTGTGGAGGCAAGTTCCGAACTGAGGAGCCGTACATCTTGGTAAGTACAATTCATTCTCCTAGTAATTCTACGTCTTGGTCCTTAAGGAAACTCTCAGGCATGCCTACGCTGTTCACTGCAGTAAAAACAAAATTATAAATGCCCACCGACACTGGAATGTATAAGCACAAGGTATGGTTCAATGACAGAATATCTTGTAGACTTTTGGCAAGGTAAGTTAGAGCTATACGTATGAACACGAACCATTCTCAAAATCAAGGCTGAATAAAAAGTACAAAGTAGTAAGGATACAATATAGTTTGAAGCTAAACTTATAAACTAAACACTCTCAAAAATAGGTTCTCTGTGTAACCAAATGTATAAAAATGGAATGGAATGAGGTAGCCCCAACTCCTGATGGCATTTGCTTCTGAGGATGGCAAGAGCATAGATATAAGGGGATCCAGACTCTAACTGAAACGTTGTATTCCTTTTAAATACAACCACAAGCAAAGAGGACAAAATATCAATAACTGTCCTTCAAGGTGGAGAGAACACAGGAGAAGACAGCGGGTCTTTGTACTTTTCCTCTAACTTCTGTACATCTCAAGCGCCTCTTCCATCCCCCTGTCAATTTATTCCCGAGATGATTTGAAAACCATTCAATCAATCAGGTCATCTTTTTACATACAGTTGGCCAAGCATACTCTCCATTAGATAAGACATTGGATAAGCAAAGCCAGCTTTGTTTCTCAAAAGAGAAAGTCTAGTTTTGGGGGCTTGTTGGTTCTTCGCTTCTGTTTCCTGGATGGAAATGTCATAATCCAAAGTTCCTGGAAATTGGGTGTAATGAACTTGGATCTCCTCAAATTCACAAAACCCTAGCATATGCACACGTGGCTGGCCATAAGCTGCTCCTGGCAGTTCCAGCCGGGGCATGGACTATGAGCCCCTGATAGAACAAAAAACCTGCTTGGACCTCCAAACCGGAGACAGCTTTAAAAAAAAAAAAAAATACACAGCTCACCACTAAAAATCTTCGGGTTGATGGCCGCTACATGGCAATGAAAGTAAGAGGAACACAGAAAGGAGAGCATTATTTCAGGATCTGGGCTGGGATTAGAGAACTACTGATGTGATACACATATAGAAAGAGTTTCCTCTCGACGCCAAGAAAACAAATACTCTAATTTAAAAAAAAACTGGCAGAGGACCTGAATAGACATTTCTCCAAAGAAGACACCCAGATGGCCAAGAGGCACATGCAAAAATACTGAACATCACTCATCATGAGGGAAATGCACATCAGAACCACAATGAGAGATCACCTCACACCTGTCACGATGGCTAGTATGAAAATGACAAGAAACAGCGAGTGGTGGAGAGGATGTGGAGAAAAGGGAACTGTCACGCACTGCTGGTGGGAATGTCAGCTGGTGCAGCTGCCGTGGGAGACAGTATGGAGGTTCCTCAAGAGATTAAAAGTAGAAATACCATATAGCCCAGTAATTCCACTTCTGGTTATTGGCCTGAAGACAAAAATGCTAATTCAAAAAGACCTATGCACCGCTATGTTGACTGCAGCATTATTTACAGTAGCCAAGCTATGGAAGCAGCCCAAGTGTCCACTGACAGATAAAAGGATAAAGAAGAGGTGGTGTGTATACACACATGCACAAAGGAATATTACTCAGACAGAAAAAAGACAAATGCCATATAAATTAACTTGTATGTGGAACCTAAAACGTGAAACAAATGAGCTAACAAAAAAATCCCAAAGAAACATAAATAGACTCATAAGTACAGAATCAACTGGTAGTTACCAGAGGGGAGGGGGGTGGGGGATAGACGAAATCGGTGAAGGGGAGTAAGAGGTATAGACTTTCAGTTATAAAATAAATAAGTCACAGGATGAAAAGTACAGGAAAGGGAATAGAGTCAATAATACTGTAATAATACTGTGATGACACTGTATGGTGACAGATGGTGACCACACTGACCCTGGTGAGCACTGTATGATGTATATGATTGCCTAATTACTATGTTGTATACCTGAAACTAATGTACCATCCTGTGTCATCTAAACGTCCATTTTCGAAGAATTTCTTTTCTAAAGGACCCAAGGAATGACAGAATTCCAAAGGTGCCAAAACTGCCATCCAAATGCATGCAATGTGAAAAGAAAAGAATTTAAGATTATCAAATTCAATTTTATTATTCGCTCTCGGTGATACCAACAGCAAGGATGACGAAAGATTATATATTGCCTAAAACAAATGAGTTTCAGGGCAATGGCCTACAGATAGTTAATTACCTTAAAGGAAGGCAGAGGGGAGCTTGCCCCAATGGGTTGGGTTCTTTCCTTTGGAAACAGGGCTTGGTTGTTACTTCTGATATTGTTAATTTGTTTCCCAAGAATCACAGGGTCCAAGCACAGGTTTTCTTAGTGACACCTGACCAAGTTTCTAAAAATGTTGTACAAAGGCCATTAAGCACAGAAAGGAAACATAATTGTTGACTTTAAATATGCAGGCAAAAGTCACAGTAAATAACAATAATTTGCTTGGGATATTGTTCCATAGAGCATTTCACAGAAATCCAGCATACAATTTGCGAGAAAGTGCAGGCAAATTAATTGTATACTTTCACCTTTTCTTCTCAACTCATGGAGGAGAAGAATAACATTTTACCCCACACAGAGAAGCCCCATATGCCGCATACCGTTTTGAAAAGAACCTAATCAATAGTATCAACTGAACCTGAGATTAAACGGCAGACAGAGGCAAACAGCCTATAACTGTTAAGAATCATCATTCCCATGGCTTTCAACCTCCTTTTCCGTGACGGCAGGCAACAGGGCAATATGCTTTATCGTGCAGAGACCGAATCCAGTACAAAATGCCACCCCCAGCCCGGGGACTGACACTGGCAATGGCTTGTGAAATGCCGCCAAAGGGGGCTCGAGAGCATGCAGCTGCCAGCTTCCATGTTCCTACACACCGGCCTTGCAAGCCTTACATGGGGCAAGCAGGCATGGCCCCAAACTCAGAGCGAGACCCAGGTTCGATTCCTGACTCCGGGCTTATTACCTGTGCAACTGGAAGAGCTGCTGACCTTTCCTGATCCTCTCAACCCTCCATGGAAAGGGTGTAATGGTAGAAGCTTCTTCAGAGAGCAGTTGTGAATACAAGCCATGGAAATCAGCCAGGCTCTGTGCCTAATATTATCTCATCTGGGGAATCTACCTCTGTGCATCCCAACCATCATAAGAAGACTCAAAAGAGTAGCTACCCTTTATTAAGCAATCACCATGAGAAAGACACACGCCCTTTAAGACGTAAGGATCATACAACCCTAGGCAGACGTTCACAGTATCCCCACATAACAGATGGGGAAACTAAAGCTAAGAGAATAACTTGCTCACACACCTAGCTGGCCCAACACAGGTGCTCAACTGGAAGCCAAGTTTATCTGATACCAAAGCTTATGCCCTAAACCAGCACTCCACCTCTTTGGTTGTGCATCCAAGTCACCTGGAGAACCTGCAAAATGACCATGTTCAGGCCACCCTAGACTCATTCCACCCCTGGAATTTCGGGGTTCCAGGATCCAGAGATCAGCATTTTTAACCCCCTGCAGGTGATTCTCATATGCAGCCACGTTTGCTAACAACTAATCTACTCACTATACGCCAGGCATATGGTCCTCCTCCCGTATATCAGTTTCCCATGGCCGCTAGAACAAATCACCACAAACTTTGTGACTTAAAACATATACATTTATTGTCTTATAGTTCTGGAGATCAGAAGTCCAAAATGGGTCTCATGGGGGCTAAAGTCAAGGTGTTGGCGGGGCCGTGTTCCTCCCGGAGGCTCTAAGACAGAATCTGTTTCCTTGCTTGCCCTTCTCAGCTTCTAGAGGCAGCCCACATTCCTTGGCATGTGGCCCCTTCCTCCATGTTCAAAGCCAGCAACACTGGGCAGAGTCTGGCTCTTGTTCTCTTTGGTTTTATCTCTTTAGTCTCTTTTACTTTTAAAAACTCTGTGAGTACATTGGGCTCACTGGGATAATCCAGGATAATCTCCCCACATTCAAGGTCAGGTGATGAGCCACTTCAACTCCATCTGCAAACTTAATTCCCCTTTTCCATGTGACAGATCACATTTCCAGGTTCTAAAGATCAGGATGTAGACATGTTTAGGGGGCATTATTCTGCCCACCACACCTGACAATCCTGCCTCCAGGCCAGGATCAGGGGCAAAGTGACACATTGTGAAGGTGACCTGAAAGTGGGTCTCAGTATATGAGCATCCTCTGCATCTTAGATACCAAGTGTAGGGGGTGGAGCTTTTTAAAAGGTGGTCCATAGATATCTGCAGAAGGACGGAAAGAAAAATTCTCGCACCTCTCGCACAAAATTTTATATCGGATATGCTATCACGTTCAATAAGGAGAGGGAGAACTGGTGGTGTTTCTAATTGGATACTCAGATGACAAATTTCTGCCTGACTCTAAACACAGCATCTCCACACTCTGCTCTCACATTAGGAACTACATGGCCAACCATTCCCCACCCCCTCCAACACACAGAAGTCTGCATCTCATTTTACAAGGGCTTGGAAATAACATGCCCTCTAACTTGAATGGTCTTTGCCAGTGGCCACCAGAAAAACAAACTGCTTTCAGTAGGGTGTTTTTCACTGGGTTTGTGTATTGGGTTGTTTCTCAGGGGAAGTTGGGGGTGGGGGGGAGGTGGTGGGAAAAAGGGACACTTATTTTTTTTTTTAAAAAATCATGCTTCTAATCCCTAAAAAGACTAAAATAGTTTCATCCTTCATAACCTGTCATCACGCATGTTTCTCTAAAATTAAACACATATGGCTCAAGCCAGAGTTACATTATGCACCATATTATGTAATTATCTTTTCAATTTATTACTCCTCAAAATAGAAAAAGATTAGCCCGTGTTTCTTAAGTCTGAGTAAACATATGGCCTGAAGATTGTAAATGACATCCTATCTTTAAAAGAAGTTCCAAGACTAAACAACACACAATACTCCGTCCGCAAGGGCCATATGTGATATCAGGGTTGTGAAGATAGAGGAACTGTGTGTGTGTGTGTGTGTGAGTGTGTATATACATATACATCTTCCTGCTTTCTGGCCATGCCTTTAATGCCGTGAAATATTCCTGCTGGCAGATCATAAACAGTACAAAACTAGAGACCAAAAAAAAAAAATCTCCATTTCAGTACTTCCTATTAGCCTTAGTGCTCTCGGGTACTGTTTAATCCATAAGGAATAGGGTCCCAGTCATCTGGGTGTTCATACAGGAATTATCTGTCTCTCCACAATTCAGGAGCTTTGTGCCCGCTTCCCCGGCAGCCTGTGTATATCCCATTCTTCATGTTACCCGGTGATTGAAGACCTCCTTTGAGACCCTCTGCTTGATCACTGCCCTATATTCCCCGTCAGGAAAGGGAGCACTCAAGCAGGGATCCTCATGGCTGCCAACAACTCCTTGCCCGACAACTACATTAAACGTTATTCCGGAGGCTCCCAGCAGTGTGCAGCGGAGTTAAGGGTCTGACAACGGCCCTATTATCAAAACCGTTCTTCAGGGGGCGTTTGCAACTTGAAGACTTTCAATTTGCAACAGGCGGAAATTTTTGCATAGGGCTGCCAAGCATAAAGGGGATATTTCGGAGACAATTCATACTCAAATCAGTTTAATTGTTTATTCCATATTGAGGGATATCAGAAATGAAATGCTGTGAGTGGGTTTCTGATGCCTTTATACTCTCCCTAACAAGAAAGAATGGTTTAAAAAAAACTCAAAAAAAAAAAAAAAGAAATCTGGCAAATTGGAAACCAGCTAATCAGGCTTCCACAGAGCCGTTACCATGCGCACACTCACAAGGGTTTTAAATATACATTTTGCTATGAATGTCCAGCAGGAAATCGTGGATTTGAGGAGACTTTTCATCAAGAAAATATGAATTCCAGTGGATCGATATTAACAATTTGCAAAGGTGTTACCAAGTAAATTTTAAGAACATAGCATCTAATAATATTTTACTGACTAATGTGAAACCTTTTAGATTTGAGATCATAAGGGTTCAATGAGGTCTTACTCTGCCATAATGCAACAATTGCTCATTTCCAGATCATACAGGCAATCCTTTCGCTTGCTCTAGGGGTGTAACCAGAAGCAGGGGGACCAGATTCTCATCTTATTGGAACCATTGCCCCATAGAACATAGAGATCTTGATTTCCAATCCCTAGGATAAGGCTACATACAGTCCACTAAAAATAAATCACTCAGATGGCTAGGAAAGGATACATCTCAGAAGTATAAACCTTTGGGCTATATTCCACATTTACCAAATCTCTGGAATCAGAAATACCATGTTTAGGTTGTTTGGCACCTTGCCATTCAATATAGATCCCCAGAGAAATATATGATTATCTGATCAGGAAGGTATATGCAAGGGCAGATTAATTTGAATAACAGGTTTTTCTTTTTTCTTTTTCTTTTTTGTTAATGAGCAGACTCTCACCACAGGGCCTTTGCACTTGCTGTTCTTCCTGAATGCTCTTCCCTCAGATATCCTCAAGGCCCCATCATGTCTCACAATTTTGCTATATTCTCACTGTCCTGTCCTTCCTTGAAGTTCCTGTAAAAACAGCACACCCCTCACTCACATTCTCCACTTCCTCGTCCTGATTTATTTTTTCTATGCCACTTACTACCATGAAACATACCATATATTTATTTGAGTTCCGTCTTCCTTACTAGGATGTAAGCATCATGAGATCAGGGAGTGGTTGTACCCACTGCTCTCTGCCCAGTGTGTGAAACAGTAGCTGGAATGTAACTGCCACTGAACTATTTACTGAGTGAAAAAATGAACAAGCAAATGAACGAATGAGTGTGCCAATACAACAGCCTTTATGTCCGCTTCAGTAGGCACGGCGCCAGAAGCGTGTGACTATCTACAGTAGTACGAGTGCACTGAGGCTCACATACTATTCGGATGAAGAGAGGCCTGAGTCTGAGTTACTTTCCTCACAGCAAAGACATCTCAGGCTATTCTGAAGTGTTTAGGGAAAACAATTAAAGCAAAACCCTCAAGTAATAGTAATATATCTTAATAGTTAGGTGCTTTAACTTTGGGGTCAGACTGCCTGCGTTCAAGTCTCAGTGCCTCTTAAAGGGGCCTTTTAAAAGCCGTGTGGCCCCCGCAAGGAATTCCAGCTGTCTGAGTCTTGGCTCCTGTGGCTATAAAATATGGCCAACACCAGGCCCTCTGACTCAGAGTTTTAGGAACGATACAATAACGGACTTAAACACAGTGGCCCATAAGATGTTCACTGACTGCACCTATAAGTTATTTTCCATTTTAAAAGAACAAAGGACAAATAATTAAGACTAGAAAGGAGATTTTGAGATACCGCTGATCTTTTGATATTTTTACCCTAGCTAACTGTCCACAGTCCTTTTAAAAAGGTATAAAAAAAAGTTGGCTTCCATTATCTTGAAACTCTTACAGCATTTTTAAATTTCAGGTGGATTATTATTTTTGTTTAAAAATTTTGTCATATTCCAAGAAATTATGGTGTACTTCCAACTGTAGATTATATTTCCTGATGTTAACTTTACTCAAAGAGACACTTGCACTTTCTTCATTCACCAAAAGATGCATCCTTGTGGCTGTGCACCCAAAAATGCATTTGTATGTTTTTAAAACTGTCTCCACACATATAATCCGTGTTTCATATATATTCTCAAAGGAATTAGGAAACGAATGTCAAACACTGCTGTAAATACATTTTTTTAAATTTCTCCAAACACAGATCTTTGTGCTTCTGAGTTCTTGGAGAAGTATCTCATGGAAAAATGCAGGATTTCATCGGAGGGGTAGATGAACCATGAGAGACGATGGACTCTGAAAAACAAACTAAGGGTTCTAGAGGGGAGGTGGGTGGGGGGATGGGTTAGCCTGGTGATGGGTATTAAAGAGGGCATGTTCTGCATGGAGCACTGGGTGTTATGCACAAACAATGAATCATGGAACACTACATCTAAAACTAATGATGTAATGTATGGGGATTAACATAAGAATAAAAAAAAATAAATGAAAAAAAGAAAAAAAAATGCAGGATTTCAACCAGAATATGCTTTGTTATACTTGATACCTTATTTTTTCGAAGTTGAAATACACATCCCATTTTTGTCCTTTGCATAAAAAAAGTAATAAATGTCTTTTTCCCAGAGCATTTTTTATATGGCTTTTCTTAAGAAGGGTTGGTATTTGTCTATTTTCTTACCTAGTGCTGATGTTGAAAGGCTCCTGGAGTTATGCTGATCCTTTACACAGTGGCTTCATCCGTGTAGCAGACAAGGCAAATGGGCAAGCCTTTTACTACAAGAGATGTGGGGGTGTTTAGGGCATGTTCTAGGGGCTCCATTGTTCAACGTGTGCAAAGATGCAGAACAGAATCCATACACCATCTGAGAGGTACCAGATGAATGCAAAATAATTTTTAGGTTCACCTATATTGAGTATTGCTGGTTACATTCAACGCAACACAATATAAGGACATCTGCGTGTATTCCTATTTTATGTATCTGCTCCAGGTCTCCCTCCAGGGAAGATAAACCTGTCCTGGGAGTACAGAAGCCGAAAGGCCTTCTTACCATCGTTTCGGACTATCTGATGCTGGTGGGTGGCAGGCCAAGCCTCTGATGGAGAATGACCCATAAACAGCAGCGATCAACACTTCCGGTCCTCCTCCAGTGAGACAGAACAGACGAGCAGCACCTTTTGAGCAAAGGAAGCCTCAGGTCCAGTACCGCTGCCAGGACCACCAGCTAGGAGCCTGGGCCAGTCACTTCATCTCCAGAAGCTCCTGCTTCTGGGATCGGAGAGAGGTGGCAGCAGAGACTACACTATCCATCTCACTGGCTGAGAGGTGAGGTAACATTCATCAGCAGGCCCAACACTGCGAATGATGTGTAAAGACCAAAATTCCCAATAATGATAATGAATGTTGTTAGCGCTACAGAAGGTCTAAGTGGGGGCTTCCAAACAGAGCAGTGTCTGTCTCCTCCTACACTTTTCAAAAAACCTGTGTTTTCTAGACAAATGGCTCTTTCTTCTTGTTTGGCAATCTATTCATAATCCTTAGGACCCTCACGGAGAGGAACAGGCAACATGGCCTGAGGGATCTGGAGATACCCAGCCTTGGCCCTTGCATGGGCACCCTTGGGAAAGTTCCTTAATGTCTTTGAGTTTCTCACATGCCTTGCCTAAAACTCCTCAAGTGCTCGAAATAAGTATCTCCCAAACTCTCTTGTGCAAAAAAGATGATGGGATTTACAGAGTGGGGTGAGGACGGGTTTATGTGGTTGGAGTGCCTGCCGCACTACACATTCTGGCTGATCAAAGGGGCCCCGAAGCCTCTTCTGCTGTGCACTCAATACCCTGCCTCTGTTAAGGAAGGAAAACAACAGGGTACTGCTGTCTACGTGGGCCAGACCAAGGACTGGGATGTAACACAAAAGGTCACCACAGTTGGGGCAGAAGAGAGTCCCGCCACACCTGCAGGTGAGTGTTAGCCAAGAGGGATGCGCCATTCTGAATACTTCAAACCAACACACCCAAACCTTCTCCCGGGGTAAAGAACAGAAAGAAAGGATATGGGAAGACAACAGGGGTCCTTCACACAGGGTTGTGATCCCAAGTGAGACGGGGCTTACTCCTTCCTATCTTGTGAACTTCTCTGTATGCTGACCCCACCCCTCCTCCACTTCAGGGCGGGCACCTGGGCCCCACCACGACCGACCCACAGAGTACATAAATTAAATTTTAAAAAAAAGGGCGCCTGGGTGGCTCAGATGGTTAAGCGTCTGCCTTCGGCTCAGGTCATGATCCCAGGGTCCTGGGATCGAGTCCCGCGTCGGGCTCCCTGCTGGGCAGGGAGCCTGCTTCTCCATCTGCCTCTCTCTCTCTCTGACTCTCATGAATAAATAAATAAAACATTAAAAAAAAAGACTGGAGAATAAATACATTTTGGGTTAAATATGTTTGTCTAATTAAAAATATTGTTCTGCTTAATATAGGCAAACCAACTAGAGAATTAATGTGCCACCTGTCTACACACTAAGAGTAAAACTAAAAGTAGGAATTTCAAAGGTGCTTTTGTCTCTTGATGTACAGGAGTGGCTCTCCAAATTCCTACATACCGTTCCATTCCTTTGAAAACACAGGGAGATTGGGTTGGGGGCAGCGGGGGCGGGGGAGGGGGGAAGTCAACTAGCCATCCAGCTCATTGAAACACACATACACACACCCCCACCCCCATACCAGCCCCAAAGGAACACACGCATAACCTCAACGTCCAACCAATAAGGAACTGGCTAAGTAAGTGACAATACATCCCTCTGAAACAATGCTGTGCTGCCATTAAAATATACAACATACATCTATATTAATGGTATAGCAAGAAGTCCACTCTTTATACATTGCACGCTTACTAATTATTTAGTAGACCTTACTTACATACCTCCTAGATGCTACCTATTACCATCCTGCCGCTCCTCTAGGTTTATCATGGATCTCTACCCATCTAGTTTGTTTTTTTGACACATATCAGAGCAAGTCCCAAGATACATTTTAAATAGAAAAGACAAACTACCAAACCGCATGTACAGTATGAGCTCATTTTTGAAACTATATATGGGTGTGTGCACTCACAGGCCTGGAAAAAACAATGGAAGGAAATACCACAAAATGTTACTAGTAACAATTTTGGTATTTTTTTCCCTTGTTACCTATATGCATTTTTTTCTCTCTTTTTTTTTTCTCTCTCTCTTTTTTTGGTGTTTTGTTTTGTTTTAGTGATAAGCATTTATTCCTTGAGGAATAAATAGATCCGTGATGAAGGTAAGGAGACGAAGATGAGAAGAGGAATGCAAGGCAGGCAACTAGAAAGAATGCAGGACAGAACAGAAATACCCGGAGCCATCAAGGAAGGCCTCCCTCCCTAAGCATTGGCGGCTCGGCAAGAAGCTACATGTTCAACCAGCCATGGGAGTGTTGGCCACGAAGGGCAGAGAAAGGCAACTGAGAAGAAAGCAAATGCCAGTCCTGCTGGCCCTCCAGATCATTTCCTAACAGATAAACTATTTTTCAGAGAGAGTTCTAAAACCATTTCCAATCACCTCCCTGTCAGTGGGAAGTGATGGGGATTTCCTGAGCCCAGGCTCATATCTGCACCAGCTGTCAGAAACAATCCATTGCATCGAGTCTCCAGCACCCAAGTAAAACAGGCCACCATCGTTAGCCTCTGCAACCACCTCGGGGCCATCCTCATCAGCAAGCACTTGGTCAGCATCCACCTGGGTGCCAGCCTCTGGCTCTGGAAGGCTAGCAGCTTAGAATGGAGGGAATGCCCACACATCACGTTAGGTAGCCCCCAGTCGTTCCACTTTTCACCGATGCATTTGTCGACCCATTTAAGGACTTACTGGTTAAGATTTAGGTCTCATTTCCAATGACTAAAAGGGGAACCAACGAGGGGGAATTTCCTCTGACACTAGGACTATGCGAACAGCAACTCATGGAGCCTTCTGGAAGCGCTCCAGCCCTCTGATGGGGGCCGAAAGTGGAGGACACAAGAAGACGAAGCAGATCACGAGGAGAACCTGGAGGCCGGGATCTCCAAAGTACTTCTTCGTAGCCTTGCCTGTAAAGACTGGATATCTCCATGGTAATGCCATGGGGTAAGGAATAATAAGACAATCACAAAGCACGTGAAATAAAAAGGATAATTAAGGGGCGCCTGGGTGGCTCAGTCGGTTGAGCATCTGACTCTTGATTCCAGCTCAGGTAATGATCTCAGGGTTGTGAGAGCAAGCCCCATGTCAGGCTCCATGCTGGGCGTGGAGTCTGCTTAAGATTCTTTCCCTCCCTCTCCCTCTGCCCCATCCTCCTCTTTAAGAAAAAAAAAAAAAAAGATAATTAAAATCATCCCCTGGAAGTTTGTAAGGGCAGTCACTGATGGATCAGCACATCTAATAGCATGGTGGTTTATTTTTCATATCCTGCATGTAGCTTCACATTAATAACCCAATACCATGCTCTCATTGAGAACACTATATTCTCCTGTCACTTTCTTACTATTTTTTGTTATTGTTCATTTTAAAAAAATTAAAAGGTACTCTCAAAGTATACTATAATCACACCCTATGAGAAATCCAGGTATTTGGAAACACAACATTAAGTTCTCATTCATAACTTAAGGTCATCTGTACCAGAACCTTTCCCTTCACCCCCAAGACACACATACATACATTTATTCCAAAGAATAGCATTCCTCTCCATGGAATCTGTATTCCAGTAAGTATACAATGCCCCACCTCTTAGAAATTCATAAGGCACATGTGTGTATCAGAAAGAAACCAAGTGCAGTCAAAACTGACTTGTCAAGAAAATCTTTTAATTTCTCACAGATCACCTATTTAAAGGCTCATAAAAAAATGGGGCAATGAGGATCCCAGTGATTTAAAAAAGTTAATATCCTAAAGTATAATATTTTTCAACCTATAAATTATAACTTTCACTCATATTGATAACAAAAAACATCTAAATCCTCCATGAAATCATGTAAGCTTTATAAGATATAGACATAGAAACGTTTTTGAACCTGGGTCTTTGATGTGAGAGCCAATATTTATACATATAAAACCTAGAATATCAGAGCCAGAAGAGAACTTAGATATCATGTAACCCGACTCTCTCATTTCACAGGTATAGACAGAAAAGGTTGAGAGATGGTAAGTGGCTTACGTGGCTATGGGGACATATATGGTGCCCTAATACCAAATTAAGGGTGGGAGCATTATCAGGGATCAAAAGTGTAAGCAGAACAAAAGTCAACAATTAGTTGTTGTTGTTGCTTCCATTACAGGCTTTAGTATACAATGTTTGAGTCTTTGACTATAAAACAGTCACGACCACAAACTGCCCTTCACCCCACAAAACACATAATCACCCCCTAAAAAAAGAACTTCAGCCCTATAACATAAAGGCAATTAAAAAAAAATAAAGTGAACCACTTAGACAGCAACCACATAGCCGACAAGTAAACTACTTGGTTTGGTTTTTAAATAAGACTTCAAAAGGACTCAAAATAATAGAAAGTTGAGACTCCAGTATCTTTCCAAACAGGAACAACAGACCAACTACTATAGTCCTTTGCTGAAGAAATATTTACAAAATACCTACTTTGTGCCAGGCATTGTGCTTACAGACTAGTATACAACAGTACCCGGAAAGTTATATTCTTGCCTGCTGGAGATGGTGAGAAGACTGGCATTAATCAATATAGAAACAAAGATAGATATAAACTATATTGGGATAAATGCCACAAAGTTATATGGGGCCAGAACAAAGTTTAAGAGGGATGTTGGCAGAGTAGAGAGATCAAGGAAGAACTCCCTGATGAGGTTACAATCGAGCTGTGAGCTGAAGGACAGGTAGGAGGTAACCAGATGGAGAAGAGATGAAAGCACTCTCCAGGCAGAGGGAACACATGCAAAGGCCCTGCAGCACCGAGGAGCAGAATAAGACATAACCAGGGTGGGTGCAAAAGAAAATAAGGGTGGGGGTAGCACAGAATGAGAAGAAAGCAGAATTCACACTGTAAAGGTTGTGCAGATCCTATGACAGAATTCTGTCTTTATCCTAAGGGTAGTGGGAGGCCATTGAAGGGACCTCAGCTTTGTGTTGAACAGGTGAAGCAGACATGATCATATCTACATTTTGAAGAGATTACTCAGGCTGCTGAATGGAGAGCCAACTGGAATGGGACCAATCAGTCTATGAGAAAAAAATGTCCAACCCTATTCAGTGGATTCCCAATATATGCAAAAATTAGAGAAGGTCCTTACAAAATACCCAAAGCAATCCTTCAAATATACATAAGAAAGCAGGTAGAGTTGGGGTTAGAAGGGAGAGAGCTCGGAAGGCAAATGGTACAGACCTGTAGCATCCTTGGGGCTATTCCAGTGGTCCACAGGATGCAAATAAACATTTTGAGCCCCGACTCCGCCCACCATGGAATTTACAGATGGTTTATTCCGGCATCTGTTTCACACTGGCTATGTTCCACCGTTATTGATTTTAGACTTCCAATTATCTCTGTATCTGCGTTTGTGGACTAAGACGTGTAAGACCCTGCACCAAAACCAAAACTGTAAACCATTCCAAATCGTCCTAAAAATAAGCACTGTACTTCTGGGCTGTCTTCTTGAGCAGACGCTAAGGTGGCAGAGGGGAATAAAGGACCATCCACACAAGACTTTAATATCACTACTTACCTTTCAAAAAACCACATGGAGTCTCCTACAATTTTTTTTCATGTCTGAGACAATGTCTAAGTATTATGTTTCCAGCTTTTCAGAGACAAAAAATTGATCAGTTTTACAGGGAGCTAAATTCCTTCTCATCCAAAGAACAGGAAACAGCTACTGTATCATTTCATTTTTCTCTGCAGATCTACAAATGGGGACAGGCGTCTTAGCTGGCCCTAGACTAGCACAAGTTTGGACAGAGCTGAGGTTGTTGGGTTTAATTTGGCCAAATAAAGGAACTCTCAACTCAACGAGCATTTGGTCTGTGTAGTTGATTCACTTCATATTACAGATCGAGGACACCAGCAGTACTGTTTAGAAAAAATGGCAATGCTGTTTAGACAAACAGCCCTGAGAAGACAGACTGGATAGGAAACGTGGTCTGCTGCACTGTTATCCTAGATTTTTTTTTTCCTTCCTCCTTCCCCCATGAGTGCTTTTCATGTAATTTTTACGCACGAAGTTGCCAGTGTTAATTTCTACAGGCCAAATTTGGCTCACTTATTCCTTGCCAATTCCACAGTCAAATTCTGTGTGCTTGAGGGTGTGTGTGTGTGTGTGTGTGTTTCCACTGAATTGCACCTAAAGCCAAAGGGATTTCTGTGACCAAGAGACTCAAG
The DNA here is from genome assembly GCF_002201575.2 of Neomonachus schauinslandi. Taxonomy (NCBI): domain Eukaryota; kingdom Metazoa; phylum Chordata; class Mammalia; order Carnivora; family Phocidae; genus Neomonachus; species Neomonachus schauinslandi. Next base: position 176,638,582 of record NC_058403.1, on the reverse strand, counting down.
AAGAATGTAGGCAGCATCACACTTGGGTATCTCTAATGACAAAATCTGTCTCTATTAGCAAAAACAATCAAACTCTCTGAGCTGGCACAAGGCTCAACTCAGCAAGATGCATGGATCCCCACAGAACCTTTACAAGGATGTGACAGAGCATCCACAGAAAAGCAATTTGCATATTCTCCTGCACAGGAAAAGGAAACACAGCAAAGCAAGGGCTAAGCAGCATTTTTCTTAAATTTTCCCACATGGGCTCTACAACCATTCATTTTAGGGCGCTGGGTTCAAATGGCAGAGACAGAAAATGACAGGTTTTTTTCCCCTTCTTCCATTTTACATAATATACTAATTTGATACTGGTTCTTTTCTATTATTATTTTGAAGTGATAAAAGAATTCAATTTCCTCCTCCACCCAAAAAAGCTAATAGAAAAATTATTAACTGTCAGAACCACAATATTTTATCATGCCCACCTGAGATCCCAAAATCCAAAGATAGGATATAAACTCAAAACCGAAAGATTAATTTGGGGCAACCACAATCTTAATATTTTATTCCAGTTATTCACTCGAGGCCAATATCACTGCAAAAAATTAAGAAAGCATCTACTAAACCAGTTATATATTTTTTTACAAGGTTAATGTAAGAATTTAAGAATCAGAAGTTAACCACACATAAGGGAAAGGGGAATGAAAGGGAAAACAATATCCCAAATTAATTGCTTCTACCCTTGCAGCAGAGCTGTGAAGAATAAGATTAATCAAAAGTAGAGGTTTCCAAACCTCATAGGTCCTGAGTGAGACTGGACTGATCTTATTCAAGGTTGTACCTAACACCTGCTATCAGAAGGTAAGAAAGAAACTGGATCTCCACCAACATTTTTAGTTCCCACCAGCAGTGTACTAAGGGCAATGACCTTTAGAGACCATCTCAATATGCCACATCATTTGCAAACTGTTTTGGAGGTTTCTGGTCTACCTCAGTGTTTCCCAAAAGTACAGTGCAAATACCATGGGTGGTACCGGGGGGGGGGGGGGGGGGTTCTAGCTGACAAATGGAGATAGGTATGCATGCATGCACACACTCACACACACACACACACTTAATACCTAGGTGTTTGACAGTTTTCTTTCCTTTATGGTCCACCATCATACTAGTTTTCCAATAATGAAAAAATTCTAAAGTGTCCTTTTATGAAAAATATTAATTAAAAATAAACAAATGAATAAATCTTTAAAAAGCAATGTAAAGTAATAGTAGGTAAAGTGTATTCCAAGTATATAAAGATATGGCAAAAATGAGGGTGTGCAGTTTGACAAGCCATCATGTAGCTACACGAAGACGTGACAGAGAAGGTGTCGACCCATATTAGAGCACATGGTAGGAAAGCAGAGGCGTGGGGTCTAATTCTACCCGCATGCTACTGAAGTCACTGCTCTGCTATGAGCTTCAGAGTCCTCATCTGTGCAGTGGATTAAATATGTGCATCCCAAATGTTTTTATCATGATATTCCCTAAAATGATTTTTTTTAAGATTTTATTTATTTATTTGACAGAGAGAGACAGCGAGAGAGGGAACACAAGCAGGAGGAGTGGAGGAGGGAGAAGCAGGCTTCCTGCTGAGCAGAGAGCCTGATGCAGGGCTCGATCCCAGGACCCCGGGATCACAACCTGAGCCGAAGGCAGATGCTTAACTACTGAGCCACCCAGGCGTCCCCCTAAAATGACTTTTAAAAAAGCATACATATAGACATAGGGGCATATCCACACATGTCTATAAAGGTATATGTCTGTACATGTCCATGAGGTCACATATATAAACGTATGCACATACACAGATACAGATATATAATACACACAGTTACGGGCTTGTGTATGTACATATATTGATACATATCTACACATATGCACATTTACGTGTATATAAAACCAGACTGCCGTATCCAAGGTGGAGGCTGATCAGCAGAGTAGATAGGGATCAAAGGCAATTATGAATAAAGAAGCTTTCCCTGCCTGGTGCTACGCATCTGAGTTTCTACCTCCTTTCCCAACCAGCATCTGGTGGAGCCCCAAGCCCACCGAATCAAATCACAGGACTATGAGGGTCTTCACATTCCTGTCCAGCTCTACAATGTCAATATTCCCTAAAGCCTCACTCTAGGATGACCAGGAGATGAGGACCTTGAGATGATCTGCAAGGGACAGACATTCCAAAGGAAATCTGTCACCATCACTACCAAAGTGAGATGTTTCCTAAAGAAGAGCTCTGAACAACACATTCTTAGGGGGAAAACCACGTAAGAGTAAGCAAAAGAAGAACGGAACTGCAGCAGAAAGTGAATGAGTATCATTTTCCGCAATTTTGACATCAGGATAAAAAAATTAAACAAATTAGAGGTGAATTTAGCTAGGCAATGCCATCCTCTACCTTCAGGTAAATTTATGCCCTGTTCATAATTTCAGAAAAAAGGATAAAGCTACACATGGTTTCAATATTTTCGCTATGCTACGGCAGGCAATCTAGTTATCTTTCTATTCAATAAGGCAAACAAAATTGTACGTGTTTCCTAAATAATTCTGAATTTATACCATTTGACTCTTTTTTTTTTTTCAAAGAAGCAAAAATTGTCTGAGGGCCATCTCCCCAACGCATGACAATAAATTGCAGTCCATCCTATTTTAGGATAACCACGATATGCAAACATCAGTCACCAGCCAGACTCAGGACAGAGACACCTGCATAATGAATGGTTCACCCTAGAAATCGAGAGGCTGTTGGTCTCAGGACCTCCTGCCCAAAGAGAGGCTGGCCTGACTCTTCTTTCATCCAAGGGTATGATGTTACCAAGCCACTGCCCAAAGTCCTCTCCTGAAATGGCAGGCTTCCTCTTAAAACTGTCACCAACTACCACAATTCTCTTAAATCAAGCCAGCCCAGGGTTAACCCAACTATGATTAGCATCCCAGCTGCCTCTGCACTGACGACGAGCACGTCCATCTGAGCAGCTCAGGGGCACAAGTCATAATCTGATCCCTCCTGACATGGCCTTGGTTTTCTATTTCATCATTTCACAAGACGCTTCCTTTTGTACTTTTCAAGCAACCCAGCCCAAGTTCTTAAGGCCGTTTGCAGTCACCAAGAGATCTGGGTACTGAGCATCTTCTCCTTTCAGACATTTCGACATCTTAATGGTGTGATGTGGAACAGGAAACATTAGCTCACCCGCTAGTTTCAGTCACACTTCACAGCTTTCTAACACAAGTCACGGACAACACATAAAGGAAGCCGGAAATCTAGAGGAGTGATAATGTGGACCCTTCAGAAGAAAGGAGCATCTAACAGCATCAGCGTAAACATGAACTTCTCAACCTAGAACAACCAACACCAGCCACTTTTTACTGCCATTCAAAAAAATACATAGAATTTAAAATGTCCTAGTGCTTCTCAGACCTTAAGGTAGATATGAACCACCTGGTGATCATGGTAAAAGATGGATTCAGGGTGTGTGTCTGAGGGGGCGAGAAAGGAAGCGTTCGGCATTAATAACCAGCGCCCAGGTGATGCTGATGCTGCTGGTCCAGGACCACACTCTGAGCCGCAAGGATGTAGGGTCCTTCCCCCTCATCTCCACCTTTTCTTCCCACCATCCCAGTGAGGTCAGGAGAGCCCACAGCTGAAAACAAGTTTCTACCAAAACCAGGCTGAAAACGTGTTTCAAACGAATCTGAAGTGTGGAAAAATAATCGAAAAGAAAAGCAAAATTAGTAATTGTCCAAGTCGCAACAAGTTCTTCCATTAGATGTGGAAGTCATTCACTGGTATGGCTGTTGAGCTCTCACACTTCTGGGAAGGACCTAGTGGCCAGATTTGACCCTTAGAGACAAGAAGGCAACTGTCCTCCCTCTTGGCCATGTAAGGCATGAAATTCTGTCATCTCCCTTTCAACAAAAGCCACATACAGATTATAGGTAGATATTTTCATTCTCTCCCTCACTCTCTCTCTCTTTCTCCTTCCTTTCACACAGGGAAAAAAGTAAACCACAATTCCAATAAAAGACCTGGTGTCTAACCTAAGAAAATAGCCATGATTTTCTCAGAAAAAATTAAAACTTGATCAAGACCCAGGTGAGTACAACGTGAAACCCAGCACCCAGCCCCAGAATCTGAGACCTTCGACTCTCTGGTGGCAAAAGGCAAACCAAAGACGCAAAATGGTAGCACCTCTGGTCATGCCCATTTACAACACCTCCAAGCCTTCAGTTTCACATCTTTGAAGCGCTTTCTGAGGGTAAGTTTATGAATCCACACACCTCCTCTGAGTTCTCCTTCCCCAAGTCTTATTAACCCCATTTTGCAGATGAGGGAATGGAGAAACACCCAGAGTTTTGGCAAGTCCAAGCATGCATCCGATCGTGAGGAGGAGGCCCCTGACCCCCACTCCCCAGACCAACCCAGACGCTCAGAATATCCTCGTCACAGGCCCGGAGGTGGTGTTCCTTTGGCAAGAACAGAGACTCATCCTGGAATTCTGCTAAGGAAAAACACATTAGCCCTAAAAGTATGCCCTTTGCCCCTACTCACAAACTGCTCAACTTTATAGGACATCTGGGATCAGACCAGCTTCTGCTAACACGAGGACCATCTCCCACTGGCTGGCATGCCTAGACATGTTTCTGAAACGGGCACCAAGAGGATGGGATCCAGCACCACAGGGGCAGCTGCCCACAGGGTCAACTCACGGGCACCCCAGCCTGGCCTGTGTGTATGTCACAGACTGAGAGCCAGAGCCCTTCTTCTCTCCTCCCTCATGGAAGCCTGCCACAGTCTGGCAGAAAAGTAGGATTATGTCTCCCCTTGGTATATGTGTCTTCAGTTACATTCAATCAGTTTGTCCTGGGTCACAGGATTTCACGTGTGGCCCTAAATATACCTGCAGACTATGAAAATGTACCCACAAAACCAGATGTTAACTTCTCTGCCACAACACGTACCTTTTAAAATGAGTAATGATGAGCAGGAGTGAGAGATGCTTTAATAACAGTCTGACCCAGATAGTAAAGAAGCGACCACCATCTTGGAAAATGGGCACAGAGAAGCACCTCCTCTTCGGTCTAACTGGGAAGATCTTAAATGTCCTCTTGGGCTTTCAGGTCATAATAAAGGAAAATGTCCATGTTATATAACCTCTGGCTATGTCGCAGATACTGGGTGGGGTATCTCCCTAATCTCCCTCACAGTCCACACCAGCAACTTGCCGTGTTACCCAGGAGGAAAGAAACCAAGACAAGCCCTTTGCCCAGTGCCCCACAGCCAGGCACAAGAGGATTCAATGTCTGTTTCTCTTGACTCTGAGTTCATGATATTTTGACCACTCCATACCACGGGTGCTGGGGGACTTATATCATAGCAGTGGGGACCATCACGCCTAAGAATCATAAATGGCTGCTAAGTTCCAGTGATAGCTTAATAGGAATCTAAAAACAGCAGGGTTTTTCAAATCACACAAAAACCCACAATCCAATTTTTCTACTCACTTCTTATACATCCTAGGAGAACCACATCTTGAGCGTGGGGTCACTGCTGAGCTGGAGAACTGACCCTTGGGAGTCACTGAGTAACCAGTACTTACACTGTGCTCACTACTGTAAGATGAAAGCAGAAGACACATCCTTTGCCTTCAAAAAACCAAAGGTCCAACCAGAAAAACAAAACACTCCCATGAGAAAACTGCCAGGCTGGAGGTGGTGCCGGGGCGGGGGGGGAGGTGGGGAGGGGCACGGGAAGGTACATGTCAAACATAAAGGTAAAGAGTGACTGAGAAAAAAAAAGTAGGATGCTTCCCTGGGCAGACAGCAATGTATATGGTGGCTGCCATACTCAAAGTATTGACTGAGGAAAAGATAAAAAGCACTAATTTGAATTTTTATTAATAGACTAGGATTACGCTAACTTGTAAATATCAGATAATCACCTACAAGGTGTGCTCCTTTTACTGTTAGGACAGACTGTGGTTTTTCAACTCTGTTCCAAGGGGCCACTGTAGTATGAAAGGTGGAGAGGAGAGACGCGCTGCTCTGAGTTGTAAGTCACTCAACTTCCTGGTGTATAACTGCCTCTTCAGCTCCAAGCAGAGTCCCTTGGCAAAATAAGTGCTTACTAAGTATCTGCTGAATGAAAAAACAAGACGAAGGAGAGCTTCGAACTTGTGCCCCTAGTCAACCATTAGAATTCAACTTTTGTTTATTTTAAATGTTGGGGGATGGGGTCCAAGTAAGATTTCTTTGGGGCAAGGCAGCGAAACCACTTAAAAAAAAAAACAAAAAAAAAAGACATGAGATTTATGAGTATCTCTAACGTTTGCCTCCATTTCTTACTCTACCATGACATTTATCCAACACAAAGCCCCACTAAATAGGGCTTCTTCAAACTTTTAACAAATTTCCAGAATCACAACCACATTCAGCCATCCACATATTGCTGAACCACATCAGTCAATAGTGCAGCCTGTTTAAGACCATAGCCTGGAGGCTAGCTGGGTTTGACCTACACACTGGCTCAACCAAGTTTCTGCCTCAAACTGGAAAAAACACCCAGCATAAACTCCAAGCTCAATGCATGAGCCTCAGATCATGCCAGCTCTCTGATCCCATGGGAAGTTGAAAGAGGACAGTAACAACTAACACCAACTCGTCTTGACCTATGATCTGAAAAACAAGGTACTCTGGAAAAGCAGGTGGGTCTAAGGATTGAAAAGATTCTATGAAGTCCAAGGGGTTGGGTAAAAAACTCAGGGGACAAAGTGAGTCACATAAGTTCCACTCTTGGCTAAATGGGAGCCATCTTCCAAATTATATTTGCAACATCAATAAACAACTCACCAAATAATCTGTAAGTCCCATCAGATGGACGTCTCTCCCCTGGAAGGTATCAGTAAGAAAAATGGAAATGTACAGTGTACAGTCATTGTCCTCAAAGAATTCAGAGGAAACTCATTCAATAGATTCACTATGAGGCAAAATAGACAAGTGTTACAAAGGAAAACCAAAGTGGCTTCTAGTGAGAGGATGAATATAGTTGGGCACATGAAAGAAAAAGAAAAATGAAAACTTCAACAGAAGAAGGACCGGAATCTCTCAGTTCATTTAAGACTTATGTGGACCCTACCTCAGTGCTTTTGCACATGCTGTCCTACCTGCCAAAAAGATTCTTTCCCAGCCCTATGTATAGGGGTCTCCATCTCATCCTGCAAACCTTCACTTGAATACCACCTTCTTGGAAAGTCCTTCTCTGACCACACAAGCGAAAATAACCTCCCTTCTCTCACTATCTCTTAAAACATCAGAAGCACTTTTTCCCCCCCCACATAATCATCCCATTTATACACATGTATTTCTTGACTTATTGATTATTTCACTCTCCCCTTGAAAGACCATAAAGGGAGGAAGCACGGCTGTTTGCATGGTCTCCATGGATCTAATATGTAGCCCTGGGTCTGGCACAAAGACAGAAGTCAGTCAGTAGCTGCAGAACACATGAACTAATAAATGAATACAAAATGAAGAATGGAGAAAAAGTTGCACACAGAGTGAGAGGAGAAGTGACACTCTAACAGGAAAGTGTCAGTGATGTTGGAGGGGAGCTGGGTCGGAGGGGGTGGAGTTGTGGAGAGGGGATTAAGGAGAACCAGAAACCGAGCTGCAGAGGGAGTGTGCAGGGAGATCACAGAAGGCCTGGAATGCCTGGCTAAGGAGCCTGGGCTCTTCTGTCAATAAAAGGAACTACTGAAGGTTCAGAACAAACATATGTGACATGATTCAGATTGTTCCAACAGAAACGTATGGAGACAGCATTTTCAGCCGCAGGCTACCACAATAATATGCAGAAAACATACCAAAGGCTTGAATGAGAGGAAAAACCCAGCAAAGAGAATAGACAGGATGAGAAGCAGAGATACAAGTCACAGACTTGAGCCACGAAGGGAATTTGACGAGTGAGAGGCCACGACAATGAAGAGGACTCCTAGATTTCAGGCTAAGTGACTGGAAAGATGGTACCGGAATTAAGAGATAGAGGAAATGCAAGAGCATGAGCAGGTTCAAGAGAAAAGATGACAAATTCCATTCCAGGAATGCCTATGAAGAGATCTGGGAGTAAGGGGGGAATCTTTGTGAAGAGATCTTCCAGGAACCTGAAAACGAGTGCCTGGAATCCAGGAAAAGCATTAGCTCAAAACAGGAATATCTTGGAACATACCGAGGTGAAGAGCAGAACCATGAGGGAAAGAGAGACTGTCCAGAGTTTAAATCAGAGAAAAGTCCAACGTGAAGGCATCAGTATCATGGCTTTCCATCAAGTGGATGAGCATCTGTGATGGGGGCACAGCCTCTCTTCTCCAGTAGGAAAGCGAGACCATGTGTCTGCATTCCAAGTCCCCGAACCCTCAGAAAAATGAACGTGGCAGCAACAGAGTAAGCAGTCTCTCCCACAGCACCAGGGCTACCAGGGAGACCTGAGAAGCAATGTTGAAAATTGTCAGGTGTCTCTACCCCGTCTCAGAGCGAGACTCCCTGTAAAGTCCTCTGCATTTCCTTTTTGGTTTTTAAAATGCCCATGTTCCAACTGTTTCCTGCTCTAACCAAATTAAGGGAACAGTACAGATACAAATGCCAGTGGAAAAATATGGCAGCAGGAAAAGTTTACAGAGCTAATTTTCAATTGTTTTGGCAAAACAGCTTGGTCCACTCCTTCAGGTCTGGAAAGCAATCAGCTTATTAGCAGAGAATGGGCTTCTGTAGCTTGATGAGTCTGGTTCAGAAGGCTGCTTTATGGTTTTTATTTTGTGAGAAGTTGCAATTGAGAGGCCATTGTTCTAAAGAGGCTCCTGTATGAACTGTCTTTCATGCCCAAGGTTCAACAACAGCCCTTCGAGAGGCAGACTCCTAAAATAATAATAGGGCAAGTCATGAGATTCAAAGGAAATTAAACATTTGAAATCCCTACAATGAGATGTGGCCTGGACACACATCCACACAAAAGAAACTTGAAGGGGCACATAGAGAAAGGGTTAAGTACACTTCACCTTGAGCTGCAACCGCTCTGGGAGCTCTTTCCAAACCCTGGCTCATCCAGAGCTGCTGGTGGAGCAGGGGCTTTCCTGGCCCTGAGGTTCAGCTCCGCTTGTCCATTCTACTGTGCAATTACAGAATCAATAAAGCATCCCTTTGAAACTCCCTGGACTAGTGCCGACACGCAGACAGGAGTCGGCTGACGTTTTTTTGCTATTTCCGTTATTACAGCCGGCAAACCTGACCAGAAGGCATCAGAGCTCCTGCAGGGGCTGGGCCAGAAGGTGGCTGTGAAGTCCGGCTGCACGCAGGCTGCCCCTGTGCTCTGTGTGGTCCGCGTGCTCCCTGGCAGGCTCGCCCGTGGCGGGGACCACCGCATCCAGGAGATGCCATTTCTAAGGGGACACTGAGGAAAAAGTCCAGAGGAGTCTGGATCAGCTCTGCCTTTCCCACTTCGGCGGGAGCAGCGGGAGACTATTTTTTAAGGGAAAAAAAAAAAAAAAAAAAA